>NW_025965828.1:0-937 GCF_021869965.1 Rhincodon typus | reverse complement strand
CACGCACACACACACAAACAGACACGCACACACACACAAACAGACACAAACAGACACGCACAGACACACTCTCACACACAAACAGACACGCACAGACACACTCTCACACAGGCACGCATACACAGGCAGACACAGGCAGGCATATACACAGGTGCACACACAGACAGACACAGGCGCGCACACACAGACAGACGCACACACACACAGGCAGACGCACACACACACAGGCAGACACAGGCACAGACGCGCATACAGGCAGGCCTACAGATCACACTGGTGTAGTGCTATGGTCACTGGACTGATGATCCCCAAAGTTCAGGCTAAGGTCCTGGAGACATGGATTCAAATCACATTCATACTCACACGCTTTACAACTGTCACCAACTGTTACAAAAACCCATCTGGTTCACCAACATCCCATAAGGGAAGGGAATCTGCCAGCATTACCTGGCCTGGCCTACACCTAACTCCACGCTCCTAGTAAACCAGTTGGCAATTTGCTCTGGGCAATAAATTTCGCAATGCCGTGAATAAATCAGAACAAACAAGTCTGTCAGCAGATGAAGCAGAGAGAAGTGTAGCAGGTTAATGAGCAGATGATGAAGGGGTGGATTTACAATTGCTCCTTGTTGCTGTAAACTGCTCACAGAAGTCAGCACACACACTGGCTTCGGTAAGCTAACCCACAGCATAGTGAACAGACCCGGCCTGGCCCAGCTCAGCCTAGCCCGGCCCGGGAAAACAGCCCAGCTTTTCAGAGGCTGTTGCTGCACACCCTGCCAGATCTGGGACGCTGGAAAACCTCAGTCTCTGCCAACGAGCCGCAGCCGGAAAATCTCCGGCCGCCACCCCAGGAATGCCGCGTGGATCTGAGAAGCTTGTCTCACTCCCAGCGCTCCGTCTCCATTGCCTCTCTGCTAGACCTGACGAACCACAC
>NW_025965827.1:101163-104000 GCF_021869965.1 Rhincodon typus | reverse complement strand
TTAAATCTCAAGCACGATCATATGTGGGACCACTTCTGATGAATTTTGTACACAGAGTGAGGGTTGAAATGCCATCAGCAAAGTCTGTAATAGGCTAACATTTCACCCTCCATGAAATATGCCCTGTGAAAAATTGGATTTGACAGCCTCTAAACTTTTCCAATTTTGATGAATGATTATCAAATTGAAATGCTAAAACTCTGTTTCTCTCCTTAGATACTGCCTGCACTGGTAGATATTTCCAGCCTTTTCTTTTTTTATTGCCTAACTGCATGCTCATTTTGTGTGCCACCAGCAGGGAGACAGAAAATCACCTGAATAAACCGGGTGGACAATATCAATCTGATTTTATTAAAACAAATGTTTCAGTGAATAATCCAATCAATAAAGGAAAAGATAGCCTTTAACATTATCTTATAAGATGCAAACAAATGCTTTATACATGAAGTCTGAAATTCCTTTCTCTGCATATTTAATAAAGGTAAAATCATCTAAAATAAATGCCTCTACCATAGTGGACAGTGGCTCCACAGTTGCACATTGCAGGATCAGAAGAGGTGCTACAAAATGTTGTAAAGTAAAACCTTGAAGTGTAGAATATGAATTGAGCATAAACACCAAAAAGACAAAGTCAATGGTAGTTAAAAGGAATACATCGGAAGCATGTATTTTTTTTAAATGAATCATTTTTCACATTGGCAGGCCTGTGACTATGGTGGTACTGGAAGGATCAGTACTTAGATGACAGCTTTTCACAATATATAATCAATAATGTAAACACAGGAACTAAATGTGATTTTTTCCAAATTTGCAGATGATACAAAGCTAAGCTGGAATGTGCCCTGTAAGGAGGATTCAGGAGGATTTAGACAGACTTAGCGATTGGGAAAGAACATGACAGATAGAATATAATGTGGATAAATAAGCGGTTACCACTATGGTAGGAGGAACACATGTGCAAAGCATTTCTTAAATGGTGAGAAGGATCCTTGTCAATAAGTTACTGAAGGCTAACATGCCAATGCAGTAAGCTATTAGAAAGGCTAATGGAATGCTAGCTTTTATCACAAGAGGATTTGAGGAGTAGTGAGGTCTTGCTTCAATTTCACAGAAGTTTGTATGGACTGCACTTGGAAAGCAACAGAGGTTCATTAGATTGTTCATATAATGGCGGTAGTATCCTATGAAGAATAATTTGGGTAAAGTAGACTGTATTGTCTGGATTTTTGAATAATGAGATAATCTCATTGAAACTTGAAAAATACTTAGAGGGATAGGCCAGGTGACTGCAAGTAAGATGCTTTCCCCGGTTGGCAATTCTAGACCAGAGCACCTAAAAATAAGGTGGATGCCATTTAGGAACAAGATGAAGAGCAATTCTTTTACTCAGAGGGTGGTGAATCTTTGGAATTGTCTAACCCAGAGGGCTGTGGAAGCTCAGTTGTTGGGTAAATTTATTGTAGAGCGTGATAGAGTAATAATTACCAATGGTGCAAAGGGTCATTGATATTATGTAAGTAAAATGCAGTGTTCAATCAACCTTCATCATAGTAAATAACAGAACAGGCTTCATGGTCGAATTATTTACTCCTGTTCTTAGGTTCCTATTTTCCTGAAGGATTAAGGTAAAGATTGAACTGGATGATATCACACTAGTACAAATAGAAAAATTGTCTGCTTAGAACAAATGAAAACCGGAGACGGTAGATGTGATGACGGTGTCAGAAGAAATATGAGGTAGCCATTAGCCATTTCATTATAATGAAATGTGTTAATAACAAGATAACTCAAACTTGTAACAGGGAAGAAAGACATAAGATGCTGCAATATATCTACTTTCTTCTTTGTTTCAGACACCTAGACAATAAGTAAAGATCTGTTGAAGAGAATAGGGGCTATTGAAATGTGCTTGCTAAGACATATGCTTAATCAGGCTATATACCAATATAGAGATGTTAACATAGCAAGAACAAAAGGAAACCTAAAAAATGACATCCATAAAAGAAAAATTAGGCATTTTGGCCATTTTGTCAGAGCTGAAATCCTACAGAAGTCTTTTCTATAGACGGATACAGAGGCCAGCGGGGGGACGGGTTGACATAGGCATAGGATATCATTGAGCAGTTGCAGATTAGCTATAAAAGATGTGTAATAATGATAAAAGATAGACTTGTATGGCATACAATGACTGCAGATCTCTTGGTATGAGTAGCTGCAAAGAACAGCAGCAACAACAACTTCACTTGTACCTTTTCATTTTCATTAGATGCTTACACTACTGCAGGTCAGCAAAGATGCTTGAAACTGCAGAGTAACAGAAAACAAACAATTTAAACATAGAAACTAATATCTGTAGTAGCAGGACATCATTCCCAAGTGCATGTCCACACTGTGCATGATGTCTCACTTATACTGTTAATGTCATGTGCTCACGTGAACCATGCAAATGGTCTTAACACAGAAGTGTGTTACAGGGTCAGAACTGCCAACTAGTGTTTCTCCTGGAGCCTTGTTTTGCTCTTAAAAGATCTTCAGATTGTATTTGGCTCCAGTTGGACTAAAATCATTTTTTTCCCTTCATAAGGGAGGAGATGGCCTAATGGTATTATCGCTAGATCTATTAATGCAAAAACTCAGCTAATGTTCTGGGGTAGTAGGAACTGCAGATGCTGGAGAATCTGAGATAACAAGGTGTAGAGCTGGATGAACACAGCAGGCCAAGCAGCATCAGAGGAGCAGGAAGGGTCTGAAGAATTTTCTGAAGAAGGGTCTAGGCCCGAAACGTCAGTCTTCCTGTTCCTCTGATGCTGCTTGGCCTGCTGTGTTCATCCAGCTCT
>NW_025965827.1:0-1163 GCF_021869965.1 Rhincodon typus | reverse complement strand
GCCGGGTGTGGTGGAGCTGGAGGGGAGTGTGGAGCGGACAAGGGAGTAAAAAAATGATCCTTATTTTTCTCATGGTGTAAACTGGTTGCACCAATGATAATACTTTTATGGTTCTCATAATAAGTCTGTCCCCCACACCCATAAGTAATTTGTCATCCCCATTGCAGATTTTTAAAATTTATTTATTTTGTGGAATGTGGACATTACTGGCTGGCCAGCATTTATTGCCCATCCCTAGTTGCCCTTGAGAAGATGGTGGTGAGCTGCCTTCTTGAACCACTGCAGTCCACCTGCAGTGGATTGACCCACAATGTCATTAGGAAGGAAATTCCATGATTTTGAACCAGCGACAGTGAAAGAATGGCGATATATTTCCAACTCAGGATGGTGAGTGGCTTGGAGGGGAACTTGAAGGTGGTTGTGTTCCCATATATCTGCTGCCTTTGTCCTTCCAGATGGAAGTGTTGTGGGTTTGGAAGGTGTTGTCTAAGGATCTTTGATGAATTTCTGTTGTGCATCTTGTAGATAGTACACATTGCTACTACTGAGTATTGGTGATGGAGGGAGTGGATGCTTGTGAATGTAATGCCAAACTAGTGGGCTGCTTTGTCCTGGATGGTGTCAAGGTTCTTGAGTGTTGTTGGAGCTGCACTCATCAGGCAAGTGGAGAGTATTCCACCATACTCCTGAGTGCCTTGTAGATGATGGACAAGCTTTAGGGAGTCAGTATTCCTGGCCTCTGACTTGCTCTTGTAGCCACAGTGTCTCGATGTGTGTCTAGTTGAGTTTCTGGCCAATGATAATTCCTAGGATGTTGATAGTGGGGGATTCGGTGATGGTAATGCCATTGAATGTCAAGGGGTGCTGGTAAGATTACTTCTTATTGATGATGGTCATAGCCTGGCATTTGTGGCATGAATGTTACTTGCCACTTGTCAGCCCAAGCCTGGATATTGTCCAGATCTTGTTGCATTTGAACATGGACTGCTTCAGTATCTGAGGAGTCACAAATGGTGCTAAATATTGTGCAATCATCGGCAAACACACTCTCTTCAATTTTATGAGGGAGGAAAAGTCATTAATGAAGCAGCTGAAGACAGTTGGGCCTAGGACACTACGCTCAGGAACATTTGCAGACATGTCCTGGGGCTGAGATGACTGAC
>NW_025965826.1:99672-104000 GCF_021869965.1 Rhincodon typus | reverse complement strand
AAACCAGATCCTGGAATTAGCAAGTTAGCAATCCAAGAGGACAATATGACTTAAAAAAAAGTAGGAGAAAGACACAGAGAGAGACCAGACAACCGGGGAACAACAACTGGTCTGATGTTGGTTTAAGGAAGTATGAGGACAATATCATCAGAGACAGACTAACTGGGTACTTGGACAAATATGAACTGATCAGAGAACCAACATGGATTTGTGACAAACAAGTCATATCTAACTAACTTGGGGACATTTTTTGAAGTGGTCACAAATGGACTCAATAAAATGTGTCTATGGATATTATTTATTTGTATTTTCAGGCTTCATTCCATAAGGTTCTATAAAAGGGACCATTAGCAAAAATGAAAGTGCATGGAGGAAACCTATTGAAATGGGTAGAAAATTGTCAAGTTGTCAGAAGACAGAAGAATTAGGATATGGACGTGTACGACAGTTTGCAGGGTATCACTAGTGATGTATACTGGGGTCTAAGCTTTTCACAAAATTTATTAACGATGGAAGCAAAGAAATAGCCTAACACCCAAATATGCTGACACCATTTAGTGGAATAACTGTGTCGATGCAGGAGAGATTCATAAAGAAACATTAATATGTTACGTAAAAAGACAAAAACTGGACCAAATGGATCTCAATGTGAGCAAGTATGAGGCTATTAACTTAGACCTAAGGAAGATGGATCATTTTCAAAAATACTAAGAAGGTGGTAGCATGAAGGAACAATACAGATGCCACTAAAAGCTAGTGAACCTAGATACAAACTAAAATACAGTATCAGCCTTTATCTCAAGTAAGGTGGAATCCGAAAGAATGCAAGCTGTCCTACAGTTCAGCTTAGAGAATACTGGAAATACACACAGTCTCCTGGAGAGTCATCTGTATTGGGCAAGTGGGGTTGGCCATTAGCCACTGTTAAAGGGTGTCGATTACAAAGAATCCACTCTATCCAAATTAAGTGTGTCAGCTATTTTGAGCAACTCAAGCAGCTGTTTGCATTTAAACTGCTTCACGCAAAAGTCAAGCAATGCATTAAAATGTTATTTGTCATATGAAAACTGCAAATACCACTGAGTGTTTAAACATAAAATGCTGCTCTCGGTTAATTGGCATTTCATGTGCATTCTTGTAAAACCAATGCACCCTCTAGTGGTAAAAATCCACCTTTTGATAAATTCACATTCATCAGTTTTGCTCCCTTGAACTTACGCGACAATTGACTTCTGCGGATTTATTAAATTTTCCGACATGTCTATTACTATATTTGACATAAAAAGAAAATATTGCTTTCATCAGTCTGAAAGAGAGAAAATAAGCACAAAATGAAGAGAAATGTTTATTTGAAACATCTTCAAAATCGGTTACTTGAACCAAATTCAATTTAGAATTTCCGTTAGATATTTTAAAAATGTAGGAAGAACTGAATCAACATATGGCTATTTAAATTGTAATCTCATATTTTAGTCCCACCATAGGCCTTGACTGTGTGCTATATTGTACTAACACACCTACAACATGAAGTGGGAAGAGTGTTGCATTATGTTTGAACACACCACTGGAAGATTTGGAACAAGTGCAGCACAGATATATGACAATGATACCCAAGTCACAAAAGGTTATATTATGAGTACAGGCTATACTGACAAATTCAGGAATAAATATGGTGTTGATCAAGGTTAAAATATGTGATAAGGTAGATGGAGAGACAGGTTCTCCTCTGGCAGGGAAGTTATGGAAAACTTTTTTAAAAAGAGCTAGGTCATTTGAGAATAATATCAGCAAGCACTTCTGATCCACAAATGGTAACAGACATTTGGAAAACTCCTTTAAAAGTTATTGATGCTAGGCTCAATTGAAAATTTGAAATAGGTTTACAACTTATTATGAGATCTAAAATCAAGGTGGTTAAGTGGAGTTATCATTAATAATTTAATGACAAAACAGCCTCAAAAGGCTGACTGACCCATACCTGTTTGTAGAAGTAAGAAACCAAATGATAAAAACTATAAAAACTGAATAATTATTGTTTAAAATGTCTCATTTAGTTTCCCATGCAAGTTAAATGTCAGGTACCATCAGATCAAAAGGATTCTTTGTTTAAAACAATAGAGAACAGGACTCGCACAAATTACAATTCAGATGTTGCAGTCTGATTCAAAGTTGAAATGACTTAAGAAACTCATTTTTCTATGAAAACAGGAAGTCCTAGACACACTAAGCAGGTATGGCTGCATCCATAGAAAGAGAAACTGTGTTGACTTTTCAAATTCAACAAGATACTTCTTTGGAATGAAAAAGGAATCATACTGAACTTGAAACACTAACCTCAGTTTCTCTCTCCATAGATACTGCCTTGTCTGCTGAGTTCCTCGAGTGTTTTGTTTTCACTTCAGCTCTCCTGAATTCTCAGGATTTCACTTTTATTTTAGAACTCCTTCTTCCTGATTTGGTAATAGATGTTCCGAGCAAGTGAGACAAAGTACCATGGTTTGTGAAACATTTCCGTGAATTACAATGGAATATAAGCAGTGTATTTATTTCTCATTACAGCAGCAGAGCATTTACATTCATTCGATTCTTGACCAGTTAAGGCATTTACTTTCGCAGTATACTGTACTTCCTCTAGCTGTGACAGCTGGGCAACAATAGCACGTGGCTTAAACCATTGTTCCTTTTGAAGGTCGTTATTCCCTATACAGCTGGCAAATAAAGATTTTGATGATGGAAATGACAACAGCCAAGCTAGTCAAAAGGATTTAAAAGATTATGCTCAAATGCTGAGAACAAAAACCAAAGATAGTCCATTTGGCACACAGTCTGCTATTAGTAAACAGACAGCACTTTACCCCTTAAGGAGTAAAACTGCAGTTATTTGACTGCTGCATAAAAGTATTTTGTGCCTTCGTACCACTTCTGTAATTTTAAAAAGATCAACAAGTAATGTGTACCATTAGTTTTAATTCCCTTTCCACCTCGCAGCATGGCTCAGCCAACATACAGGAGAAACTCAGAGGCAGAATCCTCGACAGACCAGCGAACAAGCATTTGCATATTCTTTCATTTTCATTAGATAATGAACAGAACATTATTTTGACAGAAGAGGGTAAAATGACTATTAGTTTGAACATATGGGTCAATAACCATTAACCAGCCAGGAATTAAATACTGCCAGCTCAACATTAAACTACAACCTTATCTTTCCAGTACAGCTCATGAGATGAATATTTAATCCTCACAAGTAAGGAAATAAAAAACCCATTCAACCATTCTCAAATAATAAACAGTTTAGCCATTTTGACTGTAGAGCTCCAAGTCCATAAGTTGCAACAGTTTGCAAGCAGATATTGATGAAAGCAGACCTTAAAGTACAGGCTGTTTCTATTTCTGGGGATAAACTGGCCACAAATATCCACTACAAACCAACTGATTCCCACATTTACCTTGACTCTACATCCTCACACGCTACTTCCTGTAAAGACCCTATTCCATTCTCCCAGTTCCTCCATCCCCGTTGCATTAGTTCTGGCAATGCTAATTTCAACAAGGGCGCCTCCAAAAGGTCCACCTTCTTCCTCAACCGAGGATTTCCTAGCACCGTATTTGACAGGGCCCTCAGCCGGGACTGAACCATCTCTTGCACTTCAGCACTCACCCCCTCGTTTCTCTCCCAAAACAATAGGATTCCCCTTATCCTCAGCTACCATCCCACCAGCATCCACATCCAGAGGATCATTAGCTATTTCTACCATCTCCAGAGGGATGCCACCACCAGACACATATTTCACCTCCCTTCCCTTGTCAGCCTTCTGCAAGGACCGTTCCCCTCTGGGACAGTGGTCCACTCCGCCTTCACTCCCGACACCTCAGCCCCCACAGATCCATGGCACCTTTCCCTGCAACTGCAGAAGATATAACACCTGCCTATTTGCTTCCTCCCTCCTGAGCATCCAAGGGCCCAAACACACCTTCCAGGTGAAGCAGCATTTTACCTGCACCTCACTCAATCTAGTCTACTGCATTTGCTGCTCACAACAGTCCCTCTACATTGGGGAAACAAAACGTGGACTGGGTGACCACTTCACAAAATACCTACATTATGTCCGCAAAAATAAACCTGAGCTTCCAGTTGCCTGCCACTTCCAACACACCACCTTGTTCCCTGGCCAATATATCCGTCTCAGGCTTGCTGCAGTGCTCCAGTGAAGCTCAGTGCAAGCTGGAAAAACAGCATTTCATTTTCCGAGATAACAAGGTGTAGAGCTGGATGAACACAGCAGGCCAAGCAGCATCAGAGGAGCAGGAAAGCTGATGTTTCGGGT
>NW_025965826.1:2043-29672 GCF_021869965.1 Rhincodon typus | reverse complement strand
GCCTGCTGTGTTCATCCAGCTCTACACCTTGTTATCTCAGATTCTCCAGCATCTGCAGTTCCTGCTATCTCTGAAGATATTTTGGGCTATTGTATTGTATCTCTTACATTGGATAACATACAGACTGTTGACAACAGAGAGATAAAATCATTCTAAGATGCTGGCTTATGTTCTAAATTCTGAGTCATAGTGTTTAAATAAAAAAGTGACGCAAAGGATACACTAAGTTCCCAGATTTCAACTCTGGGAAAGTATAATTCTGGTGATGCAATAGGCAGAAGACAAACCACCAACTTGTGTTTTCTGTCAATACACAGCCAGAAATAGACCCATATTTTGCAGTCATTGCTGTGCTATTGATTTATTCCTGCAATCTTTTAACAAAGTGAAGAGAATGTCGCTACTTTCTCCACCCTTCATGTTAGAATCATAAACTGCCACTCAAGCACTATTCTTCTGAGAGGAGAGACAACTGACTTTCTCTCATGCTTCTAAGTATGCTAGAGAAATTTGAATGTCCACTCAGAGTTTGGAGACTAAAATGGTTATGAATCTGATCCTCAAATATCATATTACATTTTGACTTGGCGTATTTCTTCCTTTACATAATACTAAAAAGTCTCCAATATGGTAATTTTTCAGGTTAGTCAAAAAGACACATATGTTGAGGTAACCCACAATGCCATATTTTAACAGTTAGAAAATTAACTCTACATTAAGATTCAAGAACTTAAATGCACTTCAACAAGACTTTGTAAAGCTCTTCACAAAAATTATTTTTCTTAAAGTAAATGCTTGTTTTGTAGACCATTGATTTGCCCACAGCAAGTTACATAAATGAAATGAATGCTCATTTCATCCTACTTTGTGATGGTGTTTGAGGGAGGCATCATGATGATGTACCAGGAAAACTCCCAACTCTTAGAATTGTGGCACCTGAACATTTATATCCACCTGAACAGGCAAAGAGGACCTCAATCTTCCTCCCTTACCCAGAAGTATGCACCACCCCCAAATTAATACTTCCTCAGCACTTTAATGAAGACAGCTTGGATTATGTACAAGTCCTAGACTCAGAAGCTGAGAGTTACTGGTATGTTATGACTTGACTTGCAGGCAACTTCTCCTTGCTGTTCAAAGGGGCCAAAGGACCAACATGAATATTTCAAACCAGAACAAGTTCAAATTAAGTTCCATCAATCCATCATCTCTGTGCTCACTTACATAATGGCTCCCTTTCTTTCAATTTTAAATCATTTCATTGCCCATTAATTTTTTTACTCTTGGCTCTACTTTTTCCTACATTTATACCTTGACCTACAATGTTCCAAAAACTCTGCAGTCCTCCAACTTGGGTTTTTTACACATCACCTATTTCCTTTGCAATAGCACTGGTAGCCCAAATTTCAGCCAATTTAACCTTTAGCTTCTTAATTCCCTTCCTAATTCTCGCTCCAGCGTCAAGAAATTATCTTTAATCAAGATGTTATGCACCAATTCCTCATCTATTTTGGCTTTGTATCTAATTTTGGTGAATTATGTAACTGTGAAGTGTCTTGCAGCATTTTATGTCTTTAAAGAGGCCAAACGTATGCAAATTGTTGCTCCTCTTCAAATGCTGTTTGTACTCAGTTAGTAAACTAAACTAGCCAAACAATGGGTAACCATAACAGATCTAAACGTGCCTTGGCAAACAGAAAATATTCCAATGATCTCTACTGAAAAATATGCATGGATGAGCACAAAATGGAACACAGCTGTACACACTGTTCTCTCCTTTGCCCTCTAGCTGCATTTATAAACAAACTGCCAATGCTTATTCGAAATTAATATGTGTAGAATACTCATTTAGGTGAGATACCAAAAGCCAGCCAAGTGTGAATATAATGTTAAGTTAACCTCCACATTGGACAGGCAAAAAAGACAAAAACTGGAAATTCATGAACAATTACATGTACAGACGAGTTTCATTTCACTTGGATAACAATATTGTGTTTTTTTCAGGCTTACGAAGTGATTAATCTGTATAAAGATACATATGCCATTGCACATTTGCAGAACCAACTATTGCCAAATATGAGAATGGTTTATAGCTGTGGCTTAATGTCCACTACGAACTGAAAAGGATTGCTGGCTGATTCATCCTTTGTCGATTCCATCTGTTAAAAGTTGTGTTTCAAAGTAATTATCTTAAATAAAGGACATTCAAGAAATCATGATCTTGGAGAAAATTAGTCATTAACCTGCACATCAGCAAAAAATTCATCTCAAAGGGCACCTTAGTCCTCCTTTCCTCTCCATCAGAATTATTTATGTTCAACAATTAATCTAAGAGTAGAAAGTTAAATTAAACAATTGCTTCAGTCCTGAGCACTACCAGGAAGGCAAATGCAATGCTGGTATTTATTTTGAGAGGACTTGAATATAAAAGCAGGGATGTACTACTGAGGCTTTATAAGGCTCTGGGCAGGCCACATTTGGAGTATGGTGTGCAGTTTTGGGACCCATATCTCAGGAAGGATGTACTGGCCCTGGAGCAGGTTCAGAGGAGCTTCACGAGAATGGTCCCAGGAATGGAAAGCTTAACATATGAGGAACGTTTGAGGACTCTGGGACTATACTCGTTGGAGTTTAGATGGATGAGGGGGGATCTAATTAAGACTTTCAGAATCCTGAATGGCCTGGACAAAATGGACGTTGGGAAGATGCTTCCATTGGTAGGAGAATCTAGGACCTGAGGGCACAGCCTTAGAGTAAAGGGAAGACCTTTTAGAACGGAGATAAGGAGAAACTTCTTCAGCCAGAGAGTGGTGAATCTATGAAATTCACTGCCACAGAAGGCTGTGGAGGCCAGGTCATTGAGTACATTTAAGACTGAAATAGATAGGTTCTTGATTATCAAGCGGATCAAGGGTTACGGGGAGAAAGCAGGAAAATGGGGTTGAGGAACTTATCAGCCACGACTGAATGGCGGAGCAGACTCGATGGGCCAAATGGCCTAATTTCTGCTCCTATGTCTTATGGTCTTATCACATACAGTGATCTCATCAACATTTTTGCTAGTATGTTTTATCTGGACGCCTGACCTGTTAAGAGTGTGCAAATGGCTGACATGAAAATACTGTACATCAAGTTGTGTGCATACACACACATGCATCATAATGAAAAAGTTAATCAAGGGACAGTCAACAACAGGATATCCTCAAATTAATCCACAGACAAGCTGTATTCCTCATGGCATAAGGAAATAGAGACAATTTGAATTTTATAAACAGGCACTACTACAAGACCAAAATAATGCATCTAACCCAAGCCAAAACAGTTCTTCTAATACAGGAAAAAGGCACATATTCAATATTGAGTTGACAGAAGAATAAGTCACCTCATCAAACATAATCAACAAATCAACATTTGCTCTTCTGTTCCACTCAAAGCGGATTTCGAATGCACAGGTGTGTATGTACATAATACACATTTTTTTCTTCCATCATCCTCAAGTGCTTTGGAAAATATTGAATGCTTTCACAAAATGTAGTGAATAAGGTCCGTGAACTAAACGCACACATAGCCATTTGGGAATATGCTGCAGAGGGAAAAACAGAAACATGCTTAAAAATGGCAAGGATTGTGCACTTAATTTTCATGAATCCAAAGTGTGCAAAGCTCGGCAAGAAAAGGGAGATCACTGAAGTGTTCAAAACAGAGTATGTTTTTGGATCAAGGACAGAATTCATTTAGAGTTAGAGCTGAAGAGCAGGAAGGATATTACACTCTTGGAGATATTCTACTGCCCTCCAAACAACAAGACAGAAAGACAGACTGACAGAGAAGTAAAGCTGCATGAAAACGACAGAAATGTGGCAAAATTGAACTGTTGAATTCCCTGAATTTTGAAGGGGAAAACGTGAAAGCAAAGGGAAAAGGAAGGGGAAGAATTTCCAAAATGTGTTCAGATCAACTTCTTTGACCAATATGGCCTCAGTTGAACTCGTAAAGAGGCATTGTAGGATTTGGTTCACCAGTTGTGGTGTGCCAGTTGGATGAAAAACGATCATGTCAGAAAGTTTAGATTTGCAGGAGAAGAACAGGAAAAGATTTTACAAGACTATTGAGGGTCAGGGGAATGGAGAGAGCTGAGGGAACAGTAAGTTAGGTTTTTAAAACTCTGCAGTCCATTTGGTGCAGATACACCCACAGTGCTGTTCAAGAGCACCAGGAATTTTATTATTAGGGTTATTGTCTTGTTTTTTCAAGCTACAAAAGCAGGAATACAGTAAAAAGTGCACAATGTTGCCAATACATGGTGCCATCTTGGGTACAAATTCTAGGTATAGAAAATAAAGACATAAAGTTACCCTACATTACAGATATACATAGTATAAGTTAGAAAAATAAGAAATAAAGCTAAAAGGCTACACATAACAGTCTTTCTGTAAGGGCTCCACCGTTTCCCAGCCAGTAGCCATCTTCGCTCCAGGCCCGCAGGCTGCCATCCCACTCCGCTCCGGGCCGCTGGCAGAAGAGGATTTTAACCCAGCATTCAGAAATACAGTTAGTTCCAACTAGAGGTGGTGTGCTGCTTGAAGGGAAACCTACAGGTTATGATGTTCCCATACCTTATTGTTCTAGATGGAAAGGGCCATGGAATTTGAAGGTGCTGGCAATTGAGGCTTGGCAATTAGCTGTAATGCATTTTATCAATGGTACATGATATTGCCACATTGTATCTGTAGACTGGAAAACTTGACAGATAGCTGGCAAGAACTCAATCAAATGATGCCCTTCAATATCATAATAACTGTGATTCATAAACAAACAGGCTTGAAAATTTCATGCTCCAGTCTGTGACATTTATGTCCGTTACCATCTGTCATGATTAGCCGTCTGTAATGTATCCACAGCAGTTGCTGCCAAATAACAGACAATACATGTTACATGTTTTATTCAAACCAGCATTATATATGCATTACAGCAGAAGGCCTGATTAAATCACAAGGTCAGGATCAATTCAGAAACTGAAATACATTTTTCTAATAACTTTGTTTCACATTGAGCTGACAGCTGTGACAATACTATGGTTTTAAGAGGTGTATTTTGTCCTTTTTTTGTGAAGAAAGATTGAGACAGAGGTGCCAAGTGGTCTGCTCAAAGTCAATAAACATAGAAAATAGGTGCAGGAGTAGGCCATTCAGCCTTTCGAGCCCGCACCACTATTCAATATCAGAAGAAACAGGACATCAGGTTATAGTCCAAAGGGTTTATTTGAAATCACAAGCTTTTGAAGTGCTGCTCCTTCGACGAAGGAACAGCACTCCGAAAGCTTGTGATTTCAAATAAATCTGTTGGACTATAACCTGGTGTCGTATGACTCTTCTGACCTTGTCCACCCCAGTCCAACACCGGCACCTCCCCTTCATGGCCACCATTCAATGTGATCGTGGCTGATCATGCAATTTCAGTATCCCATTCCCACTTTCTCTTCATATCCCTTGATCCCCTTAGCATCAAGGGCCATGTCCAGCTCCCTCTTCAATATATCTATTGAACTGGCCCCCAACAGTTTCCTGTGGGAAAGAATTCCAGAGTTTTGCAACGCTGTGAGTGAAGAAATTCTTCCTCTCTCAGTTCTGAATAGCTTACTCCTTATTCTTTGACTGTGACCCCTAGTTTTGGACTTCCCCAACATCAGGAACATTCTTCCCGCATCTAGCCTGTCCAGTCCCGTCAGGATTTTATAATTTTTCTATGAGATTCCCCCTCAATCTTCTAAATTTCAGTGATTACAAGGCCAGTTGATCCACCTTTCCTCAAATGTCAGTCCTGCCACCCTGGGAATCAGTCTGGTGAATCTTCGCTGGACTCCCTCAATGGCAAGAATGTCCTTCCTCAGATAGGAGACTAAAACTGCACACAATTCTCAAGGTGTGGCCTCACCAAGGCACTGTATAACTACAGCAAGGCATCCTTACTCTAACACTCAAATTCTCTCGCTATGAAGGCCAGCAAGCCATTAGCTTTCCTAAGTAAACAGCTTGTGAGGCCTTGGGGTTTGTTTTTGAAGTTGGAACAAATAACAGCCTGAATGGGTGGGGTCAAGCTCCCACACAGCCAGGATTTTTAGTTTTAGTTTTCTGCAGCTGTTGGGCTCTTGAAGCTGGATGTGGAAGCTCTTACTCCTTTCTCTGTTACAGCTAAAAGTTAGGGTTCTCTTCCTGCTGCTCGAATTGCATATGAGGCTATCTATCTTACTGAATTTGCCTTTACCAAGTGGGTATTTATGGGACGTTACTATGTTGGAATAGTTAATTATTAGTAGTTTAATATATATTGTTTTGTTAAGCATTTTGATACAGTTACAGTTAAGCCAATCTTTGCTTTTTTTGCCTGTGTTTTAACTGTCGTGTAAAAACAAAATGCGTTTTGCTTAAAGTCAAGTAGTTTGACAAATTCAACTGCATCTGGAATAAAACACTTTACACTTGACTTTAAAATAAGAAAAAGTCAAGGCTATCTTCTTAATATATTTTGAAGGGGTTTGGTCTTGACCACTGATCCGTAATACAGCAGTAGGGGACTATGTATGGAAAAATGAAATTACTGAAGTTCACGTGGCAATTGATGAAGTTAATCAGCGCTACCTTAACAGCCTAAAAAGGCTGCAATTTACCTGTTTCAGACCACAACTTTTGGATTAAATTCTGTAATTTCAGAAAGGAGCGGTTTCTACTTTTTACAAAAAGCAAAAGCCAACAAAACCGACTTACTTAAAAAGAAGAAAAATCTAATTCAGGGAAAGAAAAGAAAAAGGAGCAAAGGTAGGCCATTGAGGGATTACTTGTCTCCTGTTTAAATACTTTCATTGCTGTAGCATTCATCTAGCCTCCACAACTCTAAAGGTAGAGGATTTCAGACATTCACGACTTTATGGGAGACAAAATTTCTTTGTATGTCAGTTTTAAATGAGTGTCCCCTTATTCTGTAACTTTGTCCCTTAGTTCGAGATTCCTCTCTAGTAGAAACATTTTTTTCAATATCCACCTCGTCAGGTCCCACTAGAATCTTGAGTGTTTCAATAACATCACACCATATTCTATTCAACTTTAATAAGGGCCTAATCTGTTTAATCGTTCTCGATAAGTTAACCAATTCATTCCAGGAATTAGCCTCATGAACCTCTTCTGAACAGCATCCAATGGCATTATTTAAAAGATGTATTTACGTGCACTGAAATTATACACAGTATTCCGGGCATGGCCTGACTAACACCTTGCACAGTTACAACAAGATTTCCCTATTTTTAAACCCAGCCCCCCAACAATAAAAATCAAAAGGCATGACAGGATCAAAAATGATGAAAATGCCTTTCAAACACCATGTTAGGATTATGTTACTATTTATTTCTCTGTCAAACCAAAGGCAATTTAAACTAGATAAAGAAAATAAACACAATAAAATGAAGTCGAGGCAACCATTCGTTTGAAATTAGAATTCCAGAGAAAGCCGGAAACTACCTTGAATACAAAATATTGAGCACAGATTGCTATTTTGGTTTCAAAATAATTATTGGGAGACACAAAAGTTTGCATGTTCACAATTTACTGCATAACCAGAAATTAATACAGCACTGAAGGAGGCCATTCAGGCATTGAGTCTGCACTATCTTTTCCAAAGGGCATCTGGTTCAGTCTATTCTTTCCCCCAGCGGTTGTTGACTTGCTTGCCGAGCTGGCTTGTTTTTGTTCAGACGTTTCGTCACCATGCCAGGTGACATCATCAGTGGAGCTGCCAATGAAGCAATGTTATTCTACTCCACTTGGAATTTATACTGTCCGGTACTCACCATAATGGACCGGACAATATAAATTCCGAGCAGAGTAGAATAACATCGCTTCATCGGAGGCTCCACTGATAATGTCACCTATCATGGTGATGAAATGTCTGAACAAAAACAAGCCAGCTCGGCAAGCAAGTCAACAATCTCATCCACAACCCGAGCTACAGATATTTGCTAAAATTTTATTCTTTCCCTCTACCGAGACTTCTCTTTTTCTCTTCAAATCATCAACCCACTTCCATCTTTAAGCCACTGAAACAGTATCCATTATCTTATAAAAAACTGCCAGAATCCATTTAAGCACTGGAGGCAGATCTTCAACAATATGTTCTAATTGGCTGAAAATAGCTTTACATTTTAAAGTTTCAAGATTAATGTTTGAAAGTCTACTAAAAGCCAACCCACTGATGATTGATATGACTCCTCCTGAACATGTTTGTACGCGAAATATGAGAGGTATTGCTCAGTGAGCAAGCTCAGCAACAACACTTGGAGGGGTATGGCTGCCATTGGAAAAGTTAATCTTTCTACTTCACTGCTTCCAATTTCCACCCTCAGTCTCACAGGGCCCATCCCTGACCGTTCGTTTGCCCTCCTTGAATTGAGCATTTCTTTGTGATAGGCTATCAACTAATATTCAGCGTAGGCCCACCAACTTTTTTTGATCACATTTGCTTACATCCTATATCCTGAAAGAACTCCATTCTATTCTTCCTTCTCCTCAGTCTCCATCATATCAGTTTTGATGATGCTACCTTCCGCAATAGTACTTCTGAGAGGCCTTCTTTTTGATTCAGCCAAGGATCTCTCCCACCATCGGTGACAGAGCCCTTGATGTCACATTTCCCACAATTCTGCTTGCAAACCTTTCTCCTGCCTGCCATGATCAAGTTCCTCTTGTCCTCACGTCCACCCCACCAGCCTTCATATTGAACGATCATTTTGCTCTATTTTGGCACCTTCAATGGGATGTCACCACAAAATGCATCTTCCCCTGCTCGCCCATATCATCTTTCTAAAGGGACATACCCTCAGTCATATTCTGGCCCATTCTTTAGTCACCAACACTCATCCCCTTCCACAGCATCTTTTCTTCTAAGGCAGGAGGTGTAACATCTGCCTTTATTTCTGCCTCTCTCCTCATCACTGAAAATCTCAAACACCCCTCCAGGTGACACAGTGATTTATCTGCTCTTCTTTCAATCTAGTTTACTGTTTGCACTACTCACAATGTGGTCTCCTCTACACTGGGGAGACCAAATGTAAATTGGGGGTCTGCTTTGCAAAACACCACCAGTCTGTCTGCAAGCACAACTCTGGACTTCCAGTGTCTTATCATTTTAATTCTTAAATTTGCTCTTAAATGTAACCCTGTCTTTGCCCTACTGCACTGTTCCAGTGAGGTTCAACATAAGCTTCAAGATCAGCACTTCATCTTTCAAACTTATGGACTCAACATCAAAGTCAACAATTTCAGACCAGAAACTCTGTCCCCCATTTTGTTTTGTTTTTCTAGTTTGTTTAATTTTTTTTAAACTAGCAGCACACTGGCTCTTGGCATATCCTTAATTATTCTGTTTCTTTTCCTGCCCCATCTCCATTCCCTTTCGACCTGAAGGATGGACTTTTTGTCAATCAATCTCTCGTTTTCCATAGTATCACAAAGCTCAATTTTATCTGCATCCTATCCATCAACCCAAGCTGAAAGCAAGCCATTCAGCCCTCTGAAGAGCATCCTACCCAAGCTTATCCCTGCAGTTTCCATGGCTAATCCACCTAGCCTGCACATTCCTGGACATTATGGGCAATTTAGCATGGCCAATCCAGCTAACTTGCACATCTTTGGACTGTGGGAGGAAACCAGAGCACCCAAAGGAAATCCACACAGACATAGGGAGAAGTGGCGAACTCCAAACAGACAGTCACCCAAGGCTGGAATCAAGCCCGAGTCCCTGGCGCTGTGAGGCAGCAGTGCTCACAGCCAAGCTACCATGCCACAGATCCTAAAGATTAACTCTGTTGCTCTCCTTAAAAAGATGTTGCCTCATTGAAATTTTACAAGCATCATCTGCTTTCTTTCAGATTTTCAATATCTGCAACATTCGGCTTTTCAATCAAGTCCAATCTTAATGAGCATCAGCCATGCCTTAACTGGCAGCACTCTCATCTCTGAATGACAAAGTTCCACACTCCAGTTCCACTCCAGCAGGGTTTGAGCACAAAATCAAGGCTGACATTCCAATGCATTACTGAGGGAGCACTGCACAAATGGAGGTGGTGTATTTTATGAGATGTGAAACCAAGACCCATCTGCCTGCTCAGTTGTACGTGAATAATCCCATGGTACTATTCAAATGAAAAAGAGGGGAGCTCTACCCTAGTATTATAACTAGTATTAATCCCTTAATCACATCATAAAGAAACCAGAATATTTTGTCATTCTAACAAAGCTGTTTATGGGAGCTTGCACAAGGTCCATTGGTTGCTGCTGTTTTTTTAGCTCATTCATGGGATGTGGGTGCTAGGATAGCAATTATTGCCAGTCTTTAATTGCCCTGCGGAATGTGAACTGCCTTTCTGAACTGCGGCAGTCTCTGGGGTGTAGGAAGCAGTGCTTAGTGACAGTGAAGGAATGGCAATATAATTCCAAGTCAGGATGGAATGTGGCTTGGAGGTAAGCTTGCAAGTGGTGGTGTTCCCATTCACCTGCTGCCATCATCAATCCAGGTGTTACTAGGCACTTTTAATGTGCCATGCATCTTGTAAACGGTACACACTGCTCCTACTGTGCATCGGCAGTGAAGGGAGTGCACGTTTAGGGTTGTGGATAGGATGCCAATCCAGGATGCTTTGTCTTGGATGGTTTCAAGCTTCTGGAGTGTTGTTCCAGTTCCACTCATCCAATGCAAGTGAAGAGTATTCTATATGTGTATCAGATACCTTACGATAAAACATACTTTTCTGAATCTCTTTTACCTCTTAAGGTGGAGGCTGCTATTTTTGATTGAGGACAAAATTAGAAAAAATATTTTTAAAAACAAGTTCCTGAAACTCATTTTGTGGTGCTTACACTACCATTTTGTCAAAGTAACGGGGCAAGACGTTTCTGACAGCATGGCCTCAGGGTCGTGTGTGCAGCAACGTGAGATTTGATTGGCAACAAGTAGCTGATTGGTTTCTGCAATTGTGACTACACATGGATGCCAAACATCATCAGCCTTGTGGCAAATTCCTGATTAGGTCTTGGGTAGGTGAACAGTTTATTGGTGCAAACAACATAGTAAAAAGCCTTCAGACTGTTAGAAGGGCAGGTTGTGTGGGTGTCTCTATCTCTCTGCAGTAAAAATACTTGATGCTCGTAGAAAGTTTGTTATTTTCTCCCACCAGTTACTGTAAGGTGTTGCCATTAACCAGTAACCAACTTAAGACCGACCACCCTGCGCCTCCTGTGAAGAAGTGAAATAGCCAGGAAAAAGGAGATTGAAAAATACGAAGTCCTGACAAGCTTTAAAAAAAAAACACCTCAGCAAACTCGTGTGGATTGGTGTTGTTCAACTGTATTTCCCAGTTTCTTTTTCTCCCTCCATTTATAAAAGCAATTTTTTTTCAGTTTCACTGTGTAGATCTATAAGTATGTATCATTATAGAATTTTAACTCGTACTGCCATATATTGAAAAATCATTGCTGTTTACTTGGGATTAGAATTTACTTATTTATAATAAACGGATGTTTTTTTAAGCACAGGAAATTGGTCAGTGTTTTCTAATAATTTGATTCCAGCATACAGGTAAATCACAGACTTTATGTTCCTTGACAAGATCATTAACTTTTGCAACGACCCTGGGAGTAGTGATGCTTGAAAATTAATGGTATCAAGATAACAGCAACAAGTTATCCAATCAGCTTGAGGAGTTGGTTAGCCTCTGTGTTCTAAATCCAGAGTCAGGCAAATGAAAGCACAAACACTAACTCAGATGATCAATCAGTTAGATGTGTGTTTCCTCCTCATTGTTAGAAGAAATCTTTCTGATAACAAGTTTTTAAAGCTCTGTTATCATCTGCACAATCTGGGCAGCTCAGTAGTTAGCACTGCTGCCTCACAGAGCCAGGGACCTGGTTCCATTCCAGCCTTGGGCGACTGTCTGTGTAGAGTTTATACATACTCCCCATGTCTGCATGGGTTTCCTCCAGGTGCTCCAGTTTCCTTCCACAGTCCAAAGATCTGCAGGTTAGGTGGATTGGCCATGCTAAATTGCCCATAGCGTCTATAGATGTGCAGGTTATATGGATTAGCCATGGGAAATGCAGGGTTGCAGGGATGGAGTGTGATGCTCTTTGGAGGGTCAGTGCAGACTCCATGGGCTGAGTGGCCTACTTCCATACTGTAGGGATTTTATAATCTATGAATTTCCTCTCATTCAGTATACAAGGCAAAATTACTTGAGAGATTTTCCACTCTTCGGACAGCATCACGTTGTCATCTGTCATACACAGTTTACTTTGTCTTAGATCCTGAGAATGGGCAGTGGTAGAATGCAAAATCAGACAGCTATCCTCCCAATTTTACTTCCAGCCAAGACAGCTGAACATTAGACTTACAGTTCACAGCTCAGGAGAGAATTGCACTCAGTTTCAAATTTGCCAAGTTCTGCTGCAGAGATCACTTGGGGAATTTTTAACTTCAAATAGCCATTATAGTTTCTCATCTAATGCTTTGTAAATTCAAACAAAACCAGCATCAAAAGAATCTGGACTGATCAGAGCTTTAAAGTTTTAATCATTCAGAAGTTTGACAGAAAGCTAAAAACTAGACAAATAATCTCACTTTCTTTCTGCATTCAAATAAGCTAGGAAAATATTTTGCCTCCGACATATTATCTGTTTGCAGGAAGAATCTCAATCTCTGACATACTTAGGTAAGACGAAACAAAAACAGAAATTGCTGGAAAAACTCAGCAGAACTGGTAGCATCTGTGGAGAGAAATCAGAGTTAACGTTTCGGGGCAAGTGACCCTTCTTCAGAACTGGAAGGATTTTGGAGCTCTCATTTTCATTGTTGTTTTTAAATTAATCAGCAATGGTGCACATAGACACTAAAAAATCATTAATAGCAACCTATTTTCATGCAACACATGATACTTACTCATACATCGAACATACGTTACCAACTCATCTTATTGATCAGACAACTTGTTTCTGTTATCTTGGTACCATCAATTCTCAAGCATCACTACTCCCAGTGTCACTACAAAAGTTAATGAATAGTCAAGGGACATAAAGTCAGGTGATTTACATGTTTGCTGGGGGTCAGCTTCAAATACATTGTTATACTAAATGAAGAACACATTCTCCAATCCCTGATTTTTTGCAAGTTGCATCTTTCTGATGTTAGTATTCCAGTTTCCACACATATTCTTTAATTTTTCGGCATTCTTTATCTAACCACTTAGTATACTATGTTCGACACTGAATTAAACTTGAATGTGTTTCCTTCAAAAGCCTTCTATGCACTTGACTTGACTTGATTAAATTTTCTTTTGACACAATGGTTAGACATGATATTCAATTCTAATAACCAAAATACATGCTTCCTTAAACTGCAGCAAATATGTCAATCTTAACAGGATCTGTTTTTCTTTCTATTTTCTGGCTTTCTTATTTCTTTTTTATTTGAAATATTAAACACCAAGAATGTAAAAATGTGTGGGTTGTTTCAAATAGAACATGTTGGAGTGGAACAAAGACTGTTTGTTGACTCATCGGGTGATTCACTATACTGACATGGACATAGTAAGGTGTAAATTGCAAAGACAAATTGGAAAATGGATCAAGACTTTACAGCGGTGGTTGAAAATGGCAGGTTTTCAATTTTTGTGGGGGTATATAAGTGGGCAGCCTTG
Organism: Rhincodon typus; assembly: GCF_021869965.1. Lineage (NCBI taxonomy): Eukaryota > Metazoa > Chordata > Chondrichthyes > Orectolobiformes > Rhincodontidae > Rhincodon > Rhincodon typus. Next base: position 15,937 of record NW_025965826.1, on the reverse strand, counting down.
AAGGAGGATTCCTCTAATTCACAGATGAACCACAAGATGGAGCAACCCCACTACCACTCCACTAAGATTTGTTGAGGGAAAATGCCTTGTTAATTAACCAGTGGTAAGAACATAGAAAAAAAAATGAAAAAATAAATAAATTGTATTTTTATAAATATTTGAACACATCATCCTGACCCACAAAATTCAGAAAGCAGTATTGTACTGCATCACACACCTCAAAAGGCCATGTAATAAATGCAACCTCAGAACCAACCAAACAAACAAATATCCATTCGCCAGCTCCTTGGACAAAACTTATCTGACCAGATACTAGCCAGAGCAAAGGACGGAAAGGATTGTCTCAAACACTTAATGACGGATTAATTTTGAAATCATTCTTCCACTAATCGACCTCCTGGATGAAGATGTTTATATTATAATGAGCAGCAGTCTAGACTTATTGAAAAGAAAATATAACTTTTTTTTCACTAATGGGATGCGGGTGTCACTGACTTGCTAGCATTTATTGCCTGTCCCTAGTTACTCTTGAGAAGGTGTTGGTGAGCTGACTTGTTGAACCACTGTAGTCCATGTGCTGCAGGCTGACCCACATTGCTCATATGGAGGAAATTCTAGAATTTTGACCCAACAACAGTGAAGTAACAGTGATATATTTCAGGATGGGGAGTGGCTTGGAAGGGAGCTTGCAGGCAGTGGTTTTCCTATGCCCTTGTCCTTCTAGATGTAAGTGGTTGTGTGTTTGGAAGGTGCTGTCTAAGCATCTTACAAGTATTTCTAGAACATAGAACATAGTACAGGCGCTTCAGCCCACAACATTGTGCCAACCTATTATCCTACTAAGATCAATCTACCCTGCATGCCCTACATTTTATTATCCTCCATGTGCCTATCCAAGAGTCACTTAAAAGTCTCTAAAGTATCTGACTCCACTTCCACTGCCGGCAGCGCATTCCACACGCCCACCACTCTCTGTGTAAAGAATCTACCTCTGACATCTCCCCTATACCTTCCACCAATCACCTTTAAATTATGCCCCCTCGTAATAGTCATTTCTGCAGTGCATCTTGTAAATAGTACATAATAATGCAACTGAACTTCAGTGGCGGAGACAGTGGATACCCATGGATGTGGTGCCAATCAAGCGGACTGCTTTGTCCTGGATGGTATCAAGCTTCTTCAGTGTTATTGGAGCTGAACCCATCCAGGCAAGTGGGGAGTATTCCATCACACCTGATTGGTGCTTTGTAGATAGTAGGCAGACTTTGGGGAGTCAGGAGACGAGAGATATTCAGTGAAGTACTCCTCATCTCTGACCAGCTCCTGTACCCACTGTATTTATATGGCGAGTCCAGTTGAGATTCTGGTCTATGATAACCCCCAAAATGTTGATAATTGGGGATTTAATGATGGCAATACCATTGAATGCCAAGGGTGGTGGTCAGATTGTCTCGAATTGGAAATAGTCATTGCCTGTCATTGGTGTGGCACAAATCTAACTTGCCACTTGTCAGCCAAAACCTGGATACTAACCACGTCTTGGTGCATTTGAACATTGATGGCTTCAGTATCTGAGGAGTTGCGAATTATACTGAATGTTGCGTAATCATCAGTGAACATCTCAACTTCTGATCTCATGACGGAGGGAAGATCATTGATGAAGCACTTGAAGATGGTTTGGCTTAGGACACTACACTGAGGAATTCCTGCAGTGATGTCCTGGAGCTGAGATGACTGACCTCCAACACCATAATCACCTTCCTATATGCCAGGTATGACTCCAATCAGCAGAGAGTTTACACCCTGATTCCCATTGATTCCAGTTTTGCCAGGGATCCTTGATGTCACGCTTGATCAAATGCAGCCTTGATGTGAAGGGCTGTCACTCTTATCTCACATCTGGAATTCAGCTCTTTTGTCAATAATTCAACCAAGAATGTAATCAGGTCAGGAGCCGACTGGTCCTGGTAGAACCCAAACTGGGTATGCTTCAGTAGGTTGTCGCTTTATTGAACTGTTGATGCAACCGTCCATCACTTTATTGGATGATGGAGCAGTAATTGACTGGGTTGGATTTGTCCTAAATTTTGTGTACAGCTCATATATGAGTAATTTTCTACATTGTCAGGTAGATGCTAATTGTACTGAAATAACTTAGCTAGGAGTTTATATATAAAGTTAGATCTCACGGGGTTAGGAGCAATGTATTACTTGGGTAAAGAAAGGATTGATGAACCAACAGGAAGCAGAAAACTAGGATACACAGTCTTTCTCTGGTTTGCAGGCTGCAACTAAGAGGATGCCACAGGGTTCAGTGTTTGGGCATCAGCTATTGACAATCTATATTAATGACCTACAATCGCCTTACAGTAACAGCTGAAATACTCTCTGCCTTCTTAATTTTTTGCTGTACCTGCATAGTACCATCTTTTTGAGTCAAGTACAAGAATTCTTCCTGAAGCCAAGCATTTACAAGTTCTTCGCCATTTAAAAAATATCCTGTTTTTCTGTTCTTCCCAAAATAGATATTTACAGACTTCCCTCGCTTACACTCCATCTGTCACCTTTTCACTCATCACTGTGCCAGTCCAGATGCCTTTACAGCCTTTTGAAGAGAATAGAGTTACTGAATTCATTCAGCATGTTGATGCAGCTATGTTGGTTTGCACAAGTTGAAAAGTTCACTTTCTCCCACTAATCTGCATGCATACTGATTCAGATTTTGAATCTTTGGGAGCTAAAACTAGAAGTTGTCCTACAAGCAACCATCAAAGACATCTGTTCACCTAAGTAGCCAGTTAATGCAACAGATGGTAATTGCACTGAGTCTTTTGTTAACTTGCACCATTGCACTCCACATTCTGTTAATGGTTAATGGTTAATGGTTCAGATAGACCAAACAAAGGAGCGGAGAATCTTTAGAAGCAAGACCTCAAAATCCTGGGTAAGCAATTTGATTTCATGTGTTTTCTTTGTTCATCTTCACAGTCATTGTGCTTTTCAAGATAATTCCTCACAAACATGCGAACAAACCAGAGGTGAGGTCTGAAATAATGATTAGGTCATTAAACATATTTATTTAATTCTGTTTAATTAGCATGCTCATGTGGCTGCACCACATTAGCCTGCAAGAGAAAAGCTTACAGTCAATACAGCGTGGAGCTGGAAGAACACAGCAGGTCAGGCAGTATCAGAGGAGCAGGGCTGATGAAGGGTCTCGACCCAAAACATCAACTCTCCTGCTTTCTGATGCTGTCTGACCTGCTGTGTTCCTCCAGTTCTACATTGCATTGACTATGATTCCAGCATCTGCAGTTCTTGCTATTTCCAGAAAGCTTGCAGCTATGTTACATCAGAGACAAACAACTAGACATCATAAAGTGCAGACCTACAGTGGAAAGACTACAATGTTGATATTTTTATAGTATGTATTTGCAAAATCTAGACAAACTACCTCCATAGATTGAGACCGTTTTACATCAAATTTATTTTTATTATTCACTCATGGGATTTTTTTTAAATTAAAACAAACTCATGGGATGTCAGTGTTACTGGCTAGCCAGCATTTATTCCCATCGCCAGCTGCCCTTGAGAAGGTGGTGATGAGCTGCCTTCTTGAACCACTACAGATTATGTGCTGTCGGTAGACCCACAGTGCCATATGGGAGTGAATTCCAGGATTTTGACGCAACGCTGAAGAAACAGCAAAACATTTCTAATTCAGGATGGTGAATGGATGGAAGGGAACTTGCAGGTGTGTTCTCATGCATCTGTTGCCCTTGCAGTGTTCTCATGCATCTGTTGCCCTTCTCCTTCTCAATGAAAGTGGTCATGAGTTTGGAAGGTGCAAGAAACTTTTGGTGAATTTCTACAGTGCATTTTGTAGATGGTATACACTGCTGCTACTGAGCATCAATGGTGAAGGGAGTGGGCATTTGTAGATGTGATGCCAATTAGGTGTGCTGTTTTGTCCTGGATGATGTCAAGGTGCTTGAGAGTTTTTAGAGCTGCACTCATCCAAGAAAGTGGGAAGTGTCCCATCACATGTCTGATTTGTGTCTTGTAGATATTGGATGCAGTCGGGTAACATCACTGAATGTCAAGCACCAATGGTTAGATTGTCTCTTTTTGGAAATGGTAATTGCCTGGTATTTGTGTGTTGCAAATGTTAGTTGCCACTTTTCAGTCCAAGCTTTGATATTGGCCAGGTCTTGGTGCATTTCAACTTGGACTACTTCAGTATCGGAGGAGTCACGAGTGGTACTGAACAGCATGCAATCATTGGAGAACATCCTCACTTCTGTCCTTATGATGCAGGGAAGGTTGCTGGTGAAATAGCTGGAAATGGTTGGGCTAGAAAATACCTTTCTCACATCATGTGGCTGGTTAAAAAATGATCACCAAACCTCTGTCTCAGCTTAATTCCCCAATTTTACAACCGACTGAAAGAAGAGCTTTGTCCAGTTCCAGTATTTCAATTAGCTTTATTGTTTTAAATATGAGAGTTATGCTCACAAGACTTACCAACTGCATCCTAAATGTTGGGGAAACAAATTCGCAAGCTCCTTGCGAAATAGCTTTAAAAAAAAGTTCTCTGCAGCTAAAGTTTCACCAATTTTCCTTCTTCCTCTCAACAATTACGGTCAGTATAGGTTATCTTCCACATTAATTTACTACACTTATAACTGCAAATACGCATGTTTTCTTTGTTTTCCATTTCACCTTAAATTTCATTACAGTGCATCATGAAAATCTGGAAATAACTCACTGAGAAAAATGCATTATACCCATACCATGATGGATACTGTTGGGGGAGATGGCTGTGCAGGGGAAAGCAGAGGGAGGGAAATTCATGGCACCATGGGAGGGCCTGCTGCATTAGAGGGGAAGAAGAACAGCAGGGCTATAGTGGTAGGGAACTTAAAAGGGAACAGACAGGCATTCCTATAGCTGCCGCAGACTTGAGGATGGCATGTTGCCTCCTGGTGCCAGGGTCACTGAACAACTGCAGAGCATTTTAAAGGGGGAGGGCAAACAGACCGAGACCTTAGCATACATTAGTATCAATGACTTAGACAGAAAAGGGGATAAGATCCTGCAAGCAGAATTTAGGGAGCTAGGAAGTAGATTTTAAAAAACCCAAAAAAGGTAGCAACCTCTGGACTACTTCCAGTGCAACATGCTAGTGAGTATAGAAAAAAAGAGGTTAATCCAGACGAATGGAGAGATGACGCAGGAGGGAGGACTTCAGATTTCTGGGACAATGGGACTATTGTTGGGGCAGTGGAAACACGGTGGAAGGATTGCACCTGAACCAGAATAAGAATGGTATATGTGCAGGGAGGTTTGCTAGTTCTGTTGGAGAAGGTTTAAATTAAGTTGGCAGAGGGGTGGAATCCAGAGAAAATGTTCAGCAGGGGGAGGTGAATGGCCAGAATTATAAGAGACAGCAAGGTACAGAAATCACAGGCCATTTAAGGCACAAGGGAAGCCTGCAAGGTTGGATAGTATTTATTTTAATGCAAGGAGTCTGACAAACAAAACAGATGAGTTGACGGCGCAAATTAAAACGTAGGAATATGGTGTCATTGAGTGTCCCAGTAAAGAGTGAGACTAACAAATTCAGTGAACGCTGGATATCAAAGGATATACAAGATTGGAGAAAGAGAAAAAGAGAGGCTTATGGCAGGTACCAAGTGCTCAAAACAACAGATGTCTGAGAGGAGTGCAGAATATGCAACAAGAAACTTAAGACTTAAACTTCCTAGCAACAGGAAATTAGCAGGGCAAAAAGAGCACATGAAAGAATAATGGTAAGCTAAGGGAAAATCCAAAGTTATCTTACTAGTTTTTTAAGGGATAACTGGGGGAAGAGTAGGGCCCATTGAGGACCACAGTGGTAACAGAAACATAGAAACACAGAAGATAAGAGCAGAAGTCGTCCATTCGGCCCCAAGAGGTTGCTCCACCATTCAATATGATCATGGTTGATCATCTAACTTTATATGCTAATCACATCCCTGATCCCTCAGCCCAATCCTTGATTCCATTAGCCACATGAGCTATACCTATATCCTTCTTCAAAACACAGAATGTTTTGGCCTCAACCACTTTCGGTGGTAGTGATTCCCACAAGCTCAGCACTCTCTGGGTGAAGAAATTTCTCCTCATCTCAGTCCTAAAAGGTTTACCCCCTATCCTTAAACTATGAACCCTGATCCTGGACTCCTCCAGCATCCTTCCTGCATCTAACCTGTCTAGTCCTGTTAGAATTTGATAAGGTTCAATAAGATTCCGCACCCTCTCATTCTTCTAAACTCCAGTCAATACAACCCTAACTGACTCAATCTCTCCTCATATGTCAGACCTGCCATCCCTGGAATCAATTAATAATTTGTGTGTGGAACGAGGGAGCATAGGTGGGGTTCTAAACCAATACCATGTGTCAGTGTTCGCAACGTGACAACGTGACAACGTGAGTACAGAAATCATGGAGAAGGAATGCAATATACTGAAAGAAATTGGCATAAACAGAAGATTGTGACTGCTCTGGCAGGCTTAAAAGCAGATAAATCTCCAGGGCCATGCAAAATGTATCCCAGGCTGTTGAGTGAGTCAAATATCAGGGACAATGGCAATAATTTTCAATTCCTCTCTGGCAAAGCAGAGGTGCCAAAGAATGTAGGACAACCGGTATTGAACCATTATTGAAAAAGGGAACAAGGGATAAACCAGGAAACTACAGACCATTCAATCTAACTGCAGTGTTGGGGAAACTATTGGAAGCAGTTCTAAAGAAGAGAATTAATCTGTACGTGGAGAGGCAGGAATTAATCAAGAATAATCGGCATGGTTTTGTTAGGGGGGCAGTCAATGTCTGACCAACTTGATTGAATTTTTCAAAGAGGTGACGAGGCACATAGATGAGGCAATGCATTCGATGTAGCCTACTTCAGCTGGAGTACTGTGCTGAACTCTATATCCTTCTTATAGTGTGATGCCTAAAGGTCTTCTGAAACATATAGAGGATATTCAAAGAATTATGCCAAGAAGAGGAACATCAGTTAAATGGAGAGATTAAATGGAACAAGGTTGCTGTCTTTAAGGCAGAGAAGATCATAGGAAGAATTTGCAGAAGTGCTGAAGATTGTATCAGTCTCTGCTATCCAGACATGACATTGCTTCAATAAATAACATAACTCTCCCAACCACAAAATTGAATCCCTTGCGAAAGCACACAATGAAAGGTTTTGGCCAATGATCCTTCAGAACTACATAATAGTCACCGTTTCCTGAAACAGCCTATCAAGCAGTGGTACATTTTCATTTATTTTTCCTTTTTGATGCTAATGCAGAACAGTTGTTCCAAGATGGTGAACTGATATATTCTATATTATTCTGATAAAAGGTCATCTCCTGAAACATCAATTCTGTTTCCCTTTACTGATGCTGCTGAACCACATAGTCGTAAAGTTACATAGCACAGAAACAGATCCTTTGGTCCAATTCGTCCATACCAACCAGATATCCCAAATTAATTTAGATCCATTTGCCAACATTTGGCCCATATCTCTCTAAACCCTTCCTTTTCACGACCTATCCAGATGCCTTTTAAATGCCATAATTGTACCTGCCTCCACCACTTCCTCTACTTGCCTGTACACTCAATACAACATTCAGCAAGGCACCAAGCAACAACGAAGAATCAAGTTACTGGGAACAGTTCTCCTCGTGAATAGTCAAGAAATATCAGGATGAAACATAATGTCTGATTTGACTAGAATCGTCACTGAAAAGTTCTTGATTTAGGCTGATGCTTCAACTAAGACCAAGTATTTGGCATTTAAAGAATCATAGATGGAAAACAACTCAGCCCAACACAAACGGATTGCAGCACTCAAATTCATTCAGCATTTGAACTATGTCACAAGTGCTCAACAAGGATAAGCTCTTATTCTAAAATGACATTCTACACACATTGCCAGTGGAAATGTCATTCTTCTTAATCCCAGCTGCCATAATAATGGTGACAAAATGGCTTGCATTATTTAAAGACTGATACACACAACAGAGAAGTGACTATTCAGAATCAACTCAGTTTTTGAAGATTTCCTTTATTCAGCAATATCTAAAGCTATCTGTTCGAACAACTTAGATTTGGTTTCTGGGTTCACTTGCTAGAAAGGTGGGCTAATAAAAGGAAACATCATGACTTTGTCAAAAAGAGTATTTTTCAAACTTCTTTCTATCATTGATGTATCTATCAGGTGCTTGTCAAAACACAGATAAAGAATTGTTTCCTTCTCCTTGACTCCATCAATTGACCCTCTCTCCTATTTAACTAGGCAGCATGATCAATCTATAACTATCTACAAATAACAATCTACAACATTAGTCCAGATCTAATCAATAGGCCTTTGAAGTAATATGTACACAAATACTGCTGCAAAAACTCCCTTAACCTTAAATCAGCCATCACCATCCAGGGATAAGATCAACAGGCACACAATTTAGCTCTTTCTGAGATTTGGATCAGAAGTATATCAGAAACATATAACAAAGTTTCTGACAAAGCATATGACAAAGCAACAAAGTTTCAAGGTCACGAAAACCCATTTATTGCCACGGAAAAGAATCAGTTAACATTTTCACAGCCCGATAACAGCAAAATCTCTCCCCTTTCTCATCCTGACATTGCTGCTACAAATAAGCCATTTTGATACTATTCAAAGTGCACTGTAGGAGTTAACAATACATGGAACAAAAACAAAAAAGTCAAATCACCAAAGTACATAAAGTGTGCCGGTCATAAGTTTCAAAATATACTTGAGCGGTAATATGCTAACTAAAATAGCAAAGAAACAACCAGTGATACTATTATACATGTTTAAAGTTTAAAACATCTTAAATTTTTTTTCTTTATTCATTAACGGGATGAGGTCATCGCTGGCTAGGCAGCACTTATTGCCCATTCCTAATTGCCAGAGGGCAGTTAAGAGTCAACCACATTGCTGTGGATCTGGAGTCACATGTAGGCCAGACCAGATAAGGATGGCAGTTTCCTTCCCTGTGATTCAATTCTGAATTTGCAGGCTTATGATTTCGACATTTCAGACATTTTGGCATTTAATTTATCAAGCATGTGAATTCCTTCCACGATGAGGAAAATAACTCCAAGATCAAACCATCTCACACAACAGAATTATTACCAAGCTGAGTTTGCTTGGCAAAAAGGTGAAGTTAATAAAACAAAATCGTGATTTTGTCAAAAAGAATATATTTTTGAACTTTTATTATTGATACAGCACATGGTTGTCAAAACACAGATGAAGAATTGCTTCTTTTCCCTTGACAAAGTTTAAATTTCCTTGCCTATAACCATTTGATACTTTGGCCATGTCGCATTATTTATTAAGTGTGAGATCAAACGTCAGTCAGCAGCTTATTTGACAACAAGTGCCATTACCTAATGCCCAAATGAACCTAATCTCAATAAGGATACATCAAGAAAGACGCCATGGTTTTCTCTTTCAAAACCAAAGAACATCGAGGAAAAGTGCTGGAGCTGCTCTGGCTAAGATCAACTGAACATAATTTGTTGGATATCTAGTCTGGGATATTCCTGATCTATGTGCATCATCTATTCTGTGAGTCCCAGAGACCTTTTTGATGCAGTAAGTCTGAATTCTCCTCTATACAGAACAATTTATCAGTTTTGTCAAAGATAACAGCAAAATGCAGAATCTTAACTTTTAGCTCAAACATCATGACAAAGAAATATGCAATCGGACAGACTTACATACAAGCATTAATCAATGTTCCCAAGCACTGGAGCCTCCAGGTACAAAATATATAGCAAAATTTGAGGTGGCACAGTGAAATCCAAGTCAGAGATCTTCCCATACACAACAGTACGTGGCCTGAGATTTCAAATTATATTATGGGAACATATTGTTATAGCTGCATTGTCAGCAAGATTTCCCCGCAGCAAAAATCAAAACAACCATCAGTTGTCCACAGCGACTTGCACTGAAAAAATACAACATTTAAACTTCACACATTTCTTAAAATATATGATCTCATTTAATAAAAGTATTCCACACGCCTCAGTGAACAGCAGACATATCTGAGAAAACAGCAGCTTGCAATTTGAGGAAATAACTACAAACAGCAGAAGAAAGATTGTATCCTGGTGATATTAAGCCCAGACTGCAAATAACTGACAGGAAGATTTCCTGCTTTTTAAAATATGCTGTCATTCAAGGATACAATAACATTCATGTGGGCTTTAAGATTGTAGATTTCAATAAAACAATTCTTCATTTCAAGTTGCAATTACAAACAATACAACGTAACATGTTACTACTGTGAAACAAACAAAAAAAAAAAGACATTTTCCAACTTTGCACAACTGCAAAACTATATTATACAAGATCCTACAGCTGGAGTAAACTCTTAAGATGAAACATTATTTTCATCACATCATCTTCTACAGCACTACATAAAGGTAGCTCTGAAGCAATGTATTCTTGCTTTTAATACAAATACTAAAACGTTGGAAATTATCAAAAAGTTTCCAGAAGTACAGAAGACTATAGAGGTCAGTACAGTATACTGCAGTTGTGTACTACTGCACATCAGCAAGAATCAACTAATTTCTTCTCTGTGCTGTGGGAGTGATGGACTAATCAAGAAAGGCAAACAATAGAGAAATGTTTCAATAAACTGTACCTGACCGGACATAAAACGTAAAGACATAAAGACATCATATTAAAAATCACAATTTTAACAATTCTTGCATTTGTATATCTATCACGACCTCAGGATGTCACAAAGCTTTTCAGTCAATAAAGTGCTTTCGGAAATGCAGTCATTGCTATAGTACACAAAAATTCAAATGACAAAGTTCTCAATTATTTTATTCTATAGATAAAAAGTGCACCATTTTGATGACTCATTGAGTACAAAAGATACTTTTTCAGAGTATGCTATTCAAAGGGAGTAGTAATTTCAAAAGCACTAAAAGTAAAATCATCTTGTGCTCATTCAAACTTTAACTGATTTATGTTAACTATTTTGCAAAGGATTTCAGCTAAGTCTCAGTACTTTTCAATGCTAACTTTTTCATGTAACACAAAATTGGAAAATCCATTCATTGAAAATCAGTCACCTAACGGTGATGAATATTTATAACACATTTATATGATGGAAAAAAGTTTGTCTTGTGCTTCATAATGGGATTTTAAATTTTCAAATTCTAACCTGATTTAAATGCTGGCTTATATTAGCACAAGTTCTGCAGAACACTGGAGCTCAACAGAACAGTACAATGTAGGGTTGCAGTTCATATTTGTCTCATGGAATGATCCAATCAAGCAGACTGAAGGAAGCCTTTACTATTGGTGAACTGATTGCAAACATTAAAGGTGTAAACAAAAAAGCAGTCACCACGCACTAATATTACATACCTTTAAGTGGCCAGCTACACATCGATGAGAAACAGTAAATTGGTGACCAGATGGAGGCTGTACTGGAAGAAACAGCATTACTTTACATCCCAATTCTCTTCCTATCTCAAAGGCTGCATTTCAACAAGAATTGGTTCATAATGTACAGTGTAGGTGGAATTCCTTGTTTGATAATCAATGCTGATAATGCTATTTCCCATTCCTCCCCCACCCAAGGACTAAAGACATTTTGTGTCCAAAACAGTCCCCACCTAAATTTATCAACAATGCAGTCTACTCAACGAGACATGTCAGTGAAACTAAATATAACAGAATGCCCAGATTTATGAGTGACATCACATGCAATGACCATTTTGGCTCACTGCACAACCTTACAGACATCCTACACTCAGGATGTTAACCTTCCCGTTCCTGTTACCCAGTCAGTGAGTTTCAATATAGGAAGTTCCTCGAAACTCTGTGTACTTTTCCAAACAGGAAAACCACTTAATCCAGGCTTTGAAAGATAAAACAAGTCATAAGACCAAATTATCAAATTTATTTCATTTTCCTCTTTTAAAAAAAGGGTAATCATTGAAAATGGAAAATCTTGGTTTCTTCATTCAGCCGTGATAGGATAGCTGGAGTAAATTTAAATGTTTAATAGAACAATTTTGCTGTTTTTCTTCTCCCCGATCTTTACTGTCACACTTAGTTGGGGCACTGCTTCGGTTTGACAAATATGGTTACTGTCCAAAGCTGGGTTAAACCAGAGCAATTCTGAATCACTTTCTTCTCTTCTTTATTTGTTCAGGCAATATGGATTTCACTGACTCAGCTGATATTTATTGCCCATCCCTTGTTGACCTTGAAACAGTGAGACTGCACTATTTTCTTGAATTGCTGCAGTCTATTTGATACAAGTACACCAGGTGCTGTTAAAGAGGGTGTTTCATGGCTTTGACCAGCAGCATTCAAGGATCGTAAGTGGCTTGGAGGAGAACTTGCAGGTGGTGGTGTACCCATGTATCTACTCCGATGTCCTACTCAATGGTTTTGGGTTTGAGAGGTGTTGTCCGAGGAAACCTAGTGAATTAGTGCAATGCATATTGTAGGTGGTAGGTGGGGGGAGCAAATGTTTGCAGATGTGATGCCAGCCAAGCAGGCTGTTTTGTCCTGGATGGCGTCAAGCTTCATGAGTGTTGTTAGAACTGCACACATCCAGGCAAGTAAAGAATATTCCATTACACTCCTGACTTGTGCCTTGTAGATGGTGGATAAGCTTTGTGGAGTCAGGAAGTGAGTTACTCACGACAGAATTCTCAACCTCTGACCAGCTCTTAAAGCACAATATTTATATGGATACTCCAATTTGTTTCCGGTCATGGTAACCCCCAGAATGCTGATAGTAGTGAATTCAGCAATGCCACGGAACTAATGAGATGATGGTTAGGCTCTCTCTGCTGTTGAAGATGGTCATTGCCTGCCACTTGTGCTGCTGAAATGTTTTGTGCCAGTTGTCAGACCAAGCCTGAAAATTGTTCATGTTACAAATGGTGCTTCTAAAAGGTGATCATTATTTCATCGAATTTTTTTTATTCATAGAATCCCTACAGTGTGGAAACAGGCCCTTCAGCCCAACAAGTCCACAATGACCCTTGCAGCATCCCGCCCAGACCCATACCCCTATAACCCCACCTAATCTACACACCCTGAACACTACAGGCAATTTAGCATGGCCAATCCACGTAACCTGCACATCTTTGGGCTGTGGGAGGAAACCGGAGCACCTGGAGGAAAACCACGCAGACATGGGGAGAATGCGCAAACTCCACAAAGAAACTCACACAAGGCTGGAATTGAACCCGGGTCCCTGGTGCTGTGAGGCAGCAGTGCTAAACACTAAGCCACCATGCTGCCCTTATCTACAACCCAGAGAGCTCTCTCTCCAGTCTTTCTGGGGGAAGTGACACCTCTTCAGTAATGGCAAGGACAGATGCAGAGTACCACATTTTAGGACTTCAATATATTTTTCCATTTTTAAGCATGTTAATAATTTGATGGATAGAGAAGCATGAAATCACTGGAATCACTAAGCTATCAAATATAAATCTTAAGCAACTAAAGAAAACGTACCTTGATCATCTTTTTGCTACTCACCTATCTAAAACATAAACACATAGAAAATAGGAGCAGGAGTAGGCTATTTGGCCCTTTGGTCCTGCTCTGCCATTAATTATAACCATGGCTGATCATCCAACTTAATAAACTTTTCCCACTTTTCCTTGTATCGGTGGCTCAGTGGTTAGCACTGCTGCCTCACAGCACCAGGGATCCGGGTTCAATTCCACCCTCGGATAACTGTCTGTGTGGAGTTTGCATGTTCTTCCTGTGTCTGTATGGGTTTCTGCCAGGTGCTCCAGTTTCCTCCCACAGTCAAAAGACAT
>NW_025965826.1:0-2033 GCF_021869965.1 Rhincodon typus | reverse complement strand
GGGATGTGTGGGTTAGGTGCATTAGCCATGGGAAATGTAGGGTTACAGGGAAAGGGTAGGGGGATGGGGATGGGTCTGGGTGGGATGCTTTTCAGAGGGTTGATATGGACTTGTTAGCCTGAGTGGCCTGTTTCTACAAGGCAAGGATTCTATGAATGAAATCCCTTTAGTTCGACACACTATATCCAACTCCTTTGAAATCACACATTGATTTGGCCTTGACTACTTACTATGGGAGTGAATTCCACCGCTCATCACTCTCTGGATGATGAAATTTCTCCTCATCTTTAAATGGTCTACCCTGTATCCTTAGGCTGTGACCTCTGGTTCTGGCCTCCCCAACTCATGTTATTGAGAATAATCTTCCTGCATCTACCTTGTCCAGCCCTGTTAGAATTTTATAGGTTTCTGTAATTCTTCATTCTTCTGAACTCCAGCAAATATAATCCTAACTAATTCAGCATTTCCCCATATGTCAGTCCTGCCATCCCAGCAATCAGTCTGGTAAACCTGTGCTGTACTTCTATTGCGATTACATCCTTCTGTTAAAAGCACCTTTCAAATCTAGCCACTTCACTATGTTTTCACATCAGCTCTCCTAAACCATATATTACTGCTGTTGGGAATGCATATTTAAAAGTACTTGAAAATCTGGAAAAGATGGAACTGTTGCATATTTTCTCAATTGAACAGGGTTTACTGTGTAATTTTCTGGAAATTCATTCCAAAGTTTAATGTACACAAACAGTCATTTGGTAATACAGAGCTAAAACTTTGCATTTTGTTTAAGCTTTTGTCTTGCGCTCATCAGGACAATTTGCAAAGATACCAATTCTCAGGGAAAATCAACATTTATACTAAAAGAGAAAAGTGGACTCTGATTGGTAGAGATGTTCTCATAAAGAATGCAGTCATGAATGCTGACTGACAGTTAACAGCCAGGCTTTGATTAAATTTTAAACCAGGTTGACTGTGATTGCTATTACTCAGAGTACAGAATGAAAAGCTTTAACATAAGGTGTCTTTTTTCAGCAATAATCATGTTTAATGTCAGCTGTAGTTTAACTGCGAGTTACGTTGACTCAAGTGATTTTGGAAAAAGCTTTTCGATGAATAGAGGCAAGTGTTTACTGCATTTAAGTACTACAAAAACCTTAATTTGAAAACACAATGGAGTCCTCTATACTCATTGTTGCCTAGCAGCCTTTCCTGCATTTGGTTTGCTGGCTTATAGATCTAAGTAGTCAGAATGGAAAATTCTCCAGAGGCTTGCACTAAGGGCAAGTTTCTCTATCCTGAAATTCTCTACCTGTGAACGTGAAATTCTAAATGGTGATCATTTTCTAAAGATTTGGAACCAGTTTGATTTCCACCCAAATCAAAGTTGTTTAGAAGACCTTCCATCAGTCTACAGCTATGATCAATTTGCTTTGTTGACAGGAAAATCAATGGACTCTGAGAAGTTATCACATTCTGTTGTTTTCAGACATTGGCTAATACAGTTGCTTTTCTTTTTCTTTTGCCTTACTGTTTTAAAAACATCATCAGTGAAGACTCTGCTGCCTTTTTATGCTGTGTGTTTGTGTCTGTGTTTGGTTTTAAGGGAATATAATTTTAATTCCAGTATATAGGTTGCGTGTTAACCGGGGTTTCCCACTTTAATAAGATTTACATTACAATCAGAAGAAATAGGAGCTACCATAGACAATTTGAGGAGAATCCAGAAGAAGCTTACAAAAATGATCCTGAGGATGAAGGGCTTGTCATATGAGGAGCTGTTGAGGACTCTGCGTCTATACTCAATGGAGTTTAAAAGGATGAGGGGCATCTGATTGAAACATACAGAATACAGAGAGGCCTGCAAAGGATGGGTGTGGAGAAAATGTTTCCACTCGTAGGAGAGACTAGGACCAGCGGGCACAGCGTCAGAGTGCAGGGACATCCCCTTAGAACTGAGATGAGAAGGAATTTCTTCAGCCAGAGGGTGGTTAATCCATGGAACTCATTGCTGCAGGAGGCTGTGGATAATCAAA
>NW_025965825.1:103017-104000 GCF_021869965.1 Rhincodon typus | reverse complement strand
AAATCATGCCCTTGCGTCACTTAAACCAGGAGCGAGGCAAACTTGTAGAATTTGAGAAAAGAAGAAACAAGCTCTCGACTACACGTCCTCAATCCCTTGCCTGGAGACCACAGCTGCAGACAAGTGCGTCCTTGGTTCATTTAGCCAGCCTACCCCAGGGAAATGCTTATCTGCGGTCACAAAACAGTGGTTGAGGCTGCAAGTCCAAATGAAACGGTCCAGAGAATTGTTGCATGAGAAGAATTGAAGTAAAAGGAAAGAATAAGAACCAGTGAAGGGTCAAAAGCATACCGAAAGTAGGAAGCTGTCCATTTGGAGACTGCTGGCCAGTGATTGATGGCATTTCTCAGGATGAATGGCTTGTTGGGACACAACCAGCTTCGCTGGAATTCCAGTGGTGTGGGGGCCTGGTCTAGGTAGGGTACAGAGTCATTCAAGTACAGCTCTGCAAATAAAGCAAAGATGGTGCCTTCAGCACAGCAGCAACACACATACAGCAAATGTTTTAGTATTCAGCATCTATGAGACCAGGAGGTGGCCGGTTAATCAAATATTCCAGATAATCAAGAGGCACGCATAACCGCAGTAAACCCTGACCAAGTGAAGCTTTGAGACATCAACATCCCTCAAAAAAAATCTATGTAAATACATCAACACACCTTTTAAAATCAATGTAAAAACACACGGTAATAGAAATGTAATACAGGGGGCATATACTTCACTTAAAGTTATACTTTATTTACGGCCTAAATACTTGGACATCGTGGTAGACCGCAGTATTTGAGGTATATAATTTTTGCCAGTTTATCCAGAGGGCTGGTTGATGAGATGCGGGTTGAAACAACATTTGCTGTACTTTACAGAGTGTGTTTAACACCAGCTGAATGTCCCAAGGTACCTCATCAATCAACATTTCTTACTGAACCACAGGAAATATTGAAACAGATGACAAAAGGTTCAAAGAGTCCTCCTGACTAACATCG
>NW_025965825.1:0-3017 GCF_021869965.1 Rhincodon typus | reverse complement strand
GGTCTAGGCCCGAAATGTCAGCCTTCCTGCTCCTCTGATGCTGCTTGGCCTGCTGTGTTCATCCAGCTCTACACCTTGTTATCTCAGATTCTCCAGCATCTGCCGTTCCTACTATCCATAAAAATGATCTCCTTTCTTTGTATTGGTGCTAAATTAGGTCAAGAAGATTTGATCATTGGAATGCCATAGAATAGACTGCCTGGGGCATTGTTATAAATGACTCTTCAAAGTACCTCAGCCTCCCACACGTGACCAGGTTTACACAGCTAAAATCATTCTCCTCCAGGTAAACTTTCATTGTAATTCAAAGGGCATTACATTTAGCAACAGACCACAATTACCACAATACTGGTCAGCTCTGAGAGATGGCAAGAGCCGCGGATGCTGGAGTCAGAGGCAACACAGTGTGGAGCTGGAGGAACACAGCAGGCCAGGCAGCATCAGAGGAGCAGGGAAGCTGATATTTCGGTTCGGGATCCTTCTTCAGAAAACCTTCAATTTAACCATGTCTCAATGCTACGGAAAACGACGGGAAACCCATGCAGGAATATTTTAGTAATGAGTATAATTGGTAATGAATACATTTTGGAAGGTCGTAACAGATTCTGTATAAATGCAAGATTCTTTAACACAGACAATCCATGAAAAAAATTTGACAGGATGTGGGAAGATACATTCAGCCTCTGACACACTGACAAACAGGGACAGCTAACTAAACTCAAGCTGCACAGAGTGACAGTATAGCTTGTGGGCTAGGCAGGCTCAATGCTGAGGTTAATTGGGTCTCACTGTTTGCACAGGGAGACAGCTAGGAGGCATCTTTGTAACGAGCCTAAATCAGTGCATCACCACAGACATGAAGATGACTGGGCCGAGGCTGCTCAATTTAACCATGTCTCAATGTTACAAAAATGGTGACAAACCACGCAGGAATATTTTAGCAATGAATATAATTGATTTCGCTATTACGGGTGCAGACAGGGAAGGTGCCATGCGATGTCTCCAACTTAATGAAACAAAATGAGAATGCTGCGCGAGTGCTGACTCATGCAAACCTAAAGTGAAGCACTTAATAACTCCTTCTCCCGGCAGAACCTGTTGCTGATGAGTTCAAGGTGCTGTCTGTGCGGTGGTGCTCACTGTTCTGGGAAGCCACAGGCAAAGGAAAGGCCAAAGGCAAGAAATCAACAAGCAAATTCAACTTGAGAAACCAGAAAGAACAATGCTCTGCCATGCAGTCCCAATTAAAGAAACATTTCACTGACAACAACTTTCTATGGGGCTACTGAAACTTTTAATTGATTGATATGGCCAATATAGAATGCCCACAGTGCGGGAGCAGGCCATTCAGCCCATCGAGTCTACATCAACCCTTCAAAGACCATCCCACCCAGACTCACCACCTCAAACCTAGCCCTGTAACCCTGCATTTCCCATGGCTAATCAACCCAGCCTGCACATCCCTGGACACTGTGGGTAATTTAGCATGGACAATCCACCCTAACTGGCACATCTTTGGACTGTGGGAGGAAACGGGACCACTCAGAGGAAACCCACACAGACACAGGGAGAATGTGCAAACTCCACACAGACAGTCGCCCGAGGGTGGATTTGAATCCCTGGTGCTGTGAGGCAGCAGTGCTAACCAATGAACCAACGTGCCATATTACAGAAGTCTTTAAAGTTACTGGTTAATAAACTCACTAATATTACTGGTGTCTAATACCGATTATGTATATCACTGATCTCTAATATTACTGGGCTGTTTGACTGGTCTTAAATATTGTTCACCTGTAATATTACTGGTTCCTAATATTAATGATTTCTGATATACTAGCCTCTAATATTGGTGCAGTCCCAAATATTTTTGGTTTGTAACATTACTGGCTGGAGATAATTCTTTCCCAACTATTACTGAAGGGACCCTCACACCTAGTTTTGAATATTATGAATGTATTTAATAGTACTGTCCATTAATTTTGTGAGTCACTGATATTTCTGCACTCCCCTAGTAGTAGCAGCCTCTAATATTGTGGTTTACAATGTTATTACTCCCTTATATTACTGTGGTTGACATATTAACCTTGTATAACATAGGTCTTCAACATTACTGGTCTTCAGTCTCAAGTCCCATGCTACTACTGGCCTGTAATATTGCTAACAGTAACCATGGTGAGTGTCATTGCCATGGACGGTATTACTAATGTCACTTTCATTCCTATCAGACAAGTCGTTTTATCACTGTAATTCCTTAATCAACATCTAGTGTTCTTACCACTTGAGTGATATAAATTATTTCCTACTCTTAATTACTGAAATCATTTCAATTTAAAATCAAATGGAACCTTAATTAATTAATCTCTGTGAGGGCAGTATGTCCCATCTGGCAAGCGTGATAAATTTAGTTTAGGTTTATGTAAAAGTTTGGGACATAACTACTTTTGTAGCTTAATGCAATCTCCTTAGTGAACTGGCATACCGTTCTAAAACAGTTCCTAAATTTCCAACCCTCGTCCTGTAAATGTACAGATTGTCCCATTACCTCCGATGGGGATGACTTTTTCTCTGGTCGCCAAGCATTATCGCATTTATAAACCTACAAGTTGTTTGTGAAAAGGAAGAGGAGCCGAAAGGAATTCTTACAGACATGGTGCCTATGTCGCTACATGTTATGAGCAGAGACGTTCCTGCTCCATATAGCTGAGCAGAATAGACAGACAATGACAGATAGAATGCCATAAAGAGCTACAGGGAGGCAATATAGACTTAAAGGCACAATTCTAAAGGCTGTGTCGAGATGGAGGTACATGAGATCCATGTGCACAGATCTTGAAGATAGCAGCACATATTTCTGAAGGTAATTAACCACCAGATACTGGGCTTCAAAGAGATACAGAGTAGGAAAGGCCTGCTGATAAGGTTTTGGCTAGGCCATGAATACAGTATTGCGTCCAATTCTGATCACCATATTTCATCAAGAGTGTGAGGGCGCAGTGGAGTTTTATCAGAATGGCTCG
>NW_025965824.1:101678-104000 GCF_021869965.1 Rhincodon typus | reverse complement strand
CAAGAAACTAACTCACAGCCAGAACCAAATCTCCCTCTGCACTGTCCCCTATCAAACACACCCAGGGACAGGGACAGCATGGGGTTAGATACAGAGTAAAGTTCCCTTTACACTGTCCCCCATCAAACAGTCCCAGGGACAGGGACAGCATGGGGTTAGATACAGAGTAAAGCTCCCTCTACACTGTCCCCCATCAAACACTCCCAGGACGGGGACAGCACAGGGTTAGATACACAGTAAAGCTCCCTCTGCACTGTCCCCCATCAAACACTCCCAGGGACAGGGACAGCATGGGGTTAGATACAGAGTAAAGCTCTCTTTATACTGTCCCCCATCAAACACTCCCAGGACAGGGACAGCACAGGGTTAGATACAGAGTAAAGCTCCCTCTACACTGTCCCCGATCAAACACTCCTAGCATAGGCACAACACAGGGTTTAGATACAGAATAAAGCATCCACATTCGGTGGATAATAGGGAAGGCCAATGGAATGCTGGCCTTTATTTCAAAGGGAGTGAAGTATAAAAATAAGTTGCATTTACAAAAACAATACAAGGCACTAGTCAGTCTACAGCTGGAATACTGTCAGCCATTTTGAGTCCCCATTGAAGGTAAGACAGTCTGGAGAACATTTTTTCAGCTAATCCCAGGTATGGAGGTACTGTTTTAGAAGCACAGATTGAGTGGGTATGGCTTGTACTTATTAGAAATTAGGAGAATGAGAGGCAACCTGATTGAAACATAAAAGACTAGATCCAGAAAGGTTGTTTCCCCTCATGGGAGAGTCTAGGGTATAATCTCAAAGTGATCTCACAGTCGGGACAGAGATGAAGGGGAATTTTTAGAGCCAGAGGGTGGTGGGATCTGGAATACACTGCCTGGGAGGGTAGTTTTGGCTGGAATCCTCACAACATTTAAAAAGCACTTGTATGAACACTTGAAATGTCTTAATAACAGAGATTATAAACCAGGTGGACTTCATAGAATATGAGTTCACGCAACTGGGGCTGTCAGAACAGTCCAAGCAGGGAGCCCTGGCTGACAGAGATAAACAGGAGTGTCAGACATTCTGTTCACTCCGAGAGCTGGCTCTGAAGGAGCTGGATCAGTGTCAAGGACTCTCCATGTGTAAATAAAGGGGGACTTGGTGATGCCATACCAGTCTCTGTGCAGTTATGTCTGTAACATTCATGGCATCAGGCTCATGGTTGAAAAGTGGGATTTAGAGTAGTTTCTGTCGATTCGATGTGGACTTGATGGGCTGAATGGCCTATTCTGTATTGCATGATTGTATGATTAAGGCTGAGAGACAGGTTTTTAATCAGGAAGAGAATCCGGGGGTTACAGAGAAAAGGCAGGAAGGTGGAGTTGAGGATTATCAGATCAGCCATGATCCCAGTGAGAGTTGAGGGTGCCAGAGGGAGGTGGGGGTTGGAGAAGTCAGGGGGTCAGGGAGAGGGGGATTCAGAGGGTTTGGGGTGTTTGGGGGTCTCAGTGAGTTTGGGGGCTTGGGGTAGTCATGGACTTAGAAGGTGGAGTGATGAGGTTGGGGAGAATGGGTTTAAGGAGGATGTGGGGGCAGGGGAAGGGGAAGTATGGGAGTTAGAGAGAAGTCAGGGCGGGGGGGGGGGGAGGCGATGGTGAATACAGGGCCAGTTGCATCATCCCACCGGAGTTAGACACAGTTTGAAATGAACATTTTCTGAACAATGTTGATGCAGAACAAATCTGAACTGTCCCAAATTCCAAGGCAGGAGAGATTTCCACAGGGTTCCAGGATGCAGGCTCATTCCCCTTCCCAATTTCAAACTGCTTGCGATCCTGCCTTGCGTGCGTCTTCATGTATCCCAGTTTCCAACTCCCAGGAGACAGGGAGGTCTGCCTGCATGGCCCCAGTTGATAATGTGTCTCAGATGAAAGGTCAGAGAGAGACGATTAAATATTACTTCACATTTCCACAGTATTCCCAGAAAAAGAGGTCATTCCAAACATCATATAAAGTACAGTCACTGCTGTCATGTAGGAAACAGGGCACGCACAATGTGTGCAAAGTAGGATCCCACAATTAGCAATGTCCGTCATCTGTCTCCCCAATAATCAAAGCAGAATAAATATTGACCATGTCACCACAAACAACTGCCCTGGGACATGGGACATTTTATGTTTCCTTCAGAAGACAGAAGCAGCCTTGATTCATCTGAAACCGCCTACTGCATGGTGCAGTGTTCACCACTGACCCTCGGACAGTGCGGCACACCCTCAGTACTGACCCTCCGACAGTGCGGCACTCCCTCAGTACTGACCCTCCGACAGTGCGGCAC
>NW_025965824.1:0-1678 GCF_021869965.1 Rhincodon typus | reverse complement strand
TTAGGGTTAGGGTTAGGGTTAGGGTTAGGTCTAGGGCTAGGGTTAGGGCTAGGGTTAGGGTTAGGGGTTAGGGTTTAAGGTTAAGGGTTAGGGTTAGGAGTTATGGGTTAGGGTTAGGGTTAGGGTTCGGGTTTGGGTTAGGGTTGGGGTTAGGGGTTAGGGTTAGGGTTAGGATTAGGTTTAGGGTTAGAATCAGTTAAGATAACCACTTCTTTGGAGAGGGCTTGTGCTAAGATTAGGGTTAGGGTTAGATTTAATGTTACGGTGTAGGATAGGTTACGCGGTGTGTGTGTGTATGTGCATGTGTGTGTGTGCATTTGTGTCTGTGTGTGTGTGCGTCGGTGTGTGTGCGCGTGTGTGTGTATATATGTATGTGCACGTGTATGTATGTGTGCGTGTGCATATGTGTATGTGTGTGCGTTAGCACATGCATGCAAGTGTGCATGTATGTGGGTGCGTGCATGTGCGTGTGTGCGTGTATGTGTGTGTGGTTGCATGTGTGTGTGTGCATGTGTGTGTGCATGTGCTTGCATGTGTGTGTGCGTACATGTGTGTGTTTGCGTGTGTGTGTGTTTGCGTGTGTGTCTGTTTGCATGTGTGTTTGCGTGTGTGTGTGTTTGCGTGTGTGTGTGTGTGCATGCTTGTGTGTGTGTGCATGTGTGTGTGTTTGCGTATGTGTGTGCGCATGTGTGTGTGTGTATGTGTGTGTGTGTGTGATTGCGTGTGTGTGTGAGTGTATGTGTGTGTATGTAAAGGGTGGTTTATAAGAGGTTGGAGTTTTAATGGGTAGTGTTACATGCCGATGGTTTATAATTACTTCCCTGCAGCTAGAGTCTAATGGCTGGTAATAAATATTGAAACCTCGGACATGCTTTCTATCAGACGCGATGTGAAAGTCAGGGAAAGTGGGGAATTCTGTGTAGTTATATTAAAATCTGTCACTTTTCAGATGACCCTGGAATGAGTTACCCAGCGTGTAACTCAGTTTGATGTGACACTGACACATGTGTACATCATGGCCAAGCTAACATTGTTGCTTATCGCCTCCCTGAGATCTGCTCCAATATCTCCTACTGTAGCTCAGCATCAAATTCTAATTGATAATGGCCTTCTGTGAGAGCCACAGAGATGTTTCACTGGGATATAGATGCTATATCAATGCAGGTGTTTTTCTGTTGTGAGATGGAGTACTGAGTGTTGTTGAATCTGCTGAGGGAGTTGGGCGACAGGCCAAGAGCCTGCAGGTGTGTGTGTGGATGGAAATCCAGGATGCTCAGCCTCCGCTCCCTGCCCTGGCAAACTGAGGCCAATCTATAACAGCCCACTGTCTCTGTTGCTGCAGTCAGTCCATCAACAAACCAGCATCAGCTCCGGACCCACTGCTCCAGGCTGATTCTCAATGATGAACGTAACTTTGGAGCTTCGTAAGCTGTCACTCGGGCACTCGCTTCTTGTGAATCAGCTTCCTCTTCATTCCCAGCCAAATGATTGAGTAATTTCAGAAGAAAATTGCAGTTTTTTATGATACGTAAGATTCTAAGATTGAGGAATAAAACACTGATAACAATTATAATTCCCTCTTCAGGTCTCGTGAGCAAAGACAGATTTTGAAGCGAGGTCTCTGCTGGAAGAGCATTGAAGCTAGCTGCCTGCCTAAACACAATGATAGTAGGACATT
>NW_025965823.1:101641-104000 GCF_021869965.1 Rhincodon typus | reverse complement strand
TAAGTAAAAAGGAACAAAACTCAGTACCTTTCATGCAAATCTTCAAACAATCAGCTACCTCTTCACTGGAAGACTGGAAGACACAGCGAGACAACCATCTACAGAAAACCATCCATTCAGTCAATCAAATTTAATACTTATTTCAAATTCTCTCTGAACCATTCTGATTAACCCATTGATTCAACAATAGGAAAATGGGATAAAATCTATTTTAAATGGTTGAACTTTGTACCAATGTTGATGCATCAGAGAGTAAATTGGGAATTAACTCTTCAATGGCACAAAAAAAATTCAAATGCCAAATTATATCTGGAAGTCAAATAATGCCTTTTTGGATTAAGGATTGCTCATAATGTTCTTTTACATTACACTAAATGACACTGGAAATGTACAGGCAATATAAAAACAGGACAATCCTCATTGCAAATCTTTCATCAGATATTTGGTAGTAAGTCACTGTCAACAACATATTGCTAGTTTTCCTTATGTCGTAAACATTTCAGCAATGTTAGACTGTAGGATGATCCCAATAAACTAACCAGGTGGACAGAAGACAAATGGAGTTCAATCTAGTGAAATGTGAGGTAGTGCACTTAAGGAAGGCAAAGGAGTACACGATAAATGGTTGAATACTGAGAAGTATGGAGGTGGAGAGGCTTGGGAGTTAATTTCTACAGAATTTTGAAGGTGGCTGAACAGGTTGATAAAGTGGTTCAGAGGCCTACAGAATACTTTTAGCCAAGGTGTAGGAGATGACATAAAACAAATAACTGTGGATGCTGAAGATCTGAAACAAAAACAGAAATTCCTGCAGAAACTCAGCAAGTCTGGCAGCACTTGTGGACAGAAAGCACAGCTAACACTTCTGAAGGGTCACTGAACTGAAATCTTTAATTCTGCTTTCCCTCCCCAAATGTTTCCAACCTGTTGAGTTTCTCCAGCAATTTCTGTTTTTTGGTTTCAGATCTTCAGCATCCACAGTTCTTTATTTTATATTATTTTCTGTACCTACATCTTTGCATAGAAAATACAACCTGGGAGATTATGCTGGAACTATATAGTAGTTAGGCCACAGATGGAGTAATGCATGCAATTCTGGTCAAAAGTGACTTCATTTCACATTAATCCTGGGTCCGTTTCCTTCATTGCACACCATGTTTTACCACTGGTTGCAACATCTCTTTTTTATCTTGCAGGTTCTGCCAGCCTCCCATGATCTTTGCAGACAAATTCTCCAAGAAGCACCCTCCTGGATCTCTGACACCAAGAGTATCAAGGCCGCATAGGAAGCATCAGCAAGGCTGTCACTTACACTCCCCACCAACCCAGACACTGACGCCTTGGGGAAGACGTCATAACAGAGAGTGAAGTTACACAATCTGGTGAGTGTTGTGCTTAAGAATTATATCTTCAAACCAGACCATTGTTGCCTGTCTCTGTCTGAGACAACAGTCAACCACAGTGGAAATGAGTATAGAATGCACAGAGCACATTTTAACTTAACCAATTCACTGTTTTATTCTCAAAAGTATCAAGTATCAAAAATACAAAGTATCAAAAATATTCCCAAAAAGAAATCATAAATAAGGTTGTAGACTAGCCGGTGGGTTTGATTGCAGACGTTTTGGCACCCTGCTAGGTAACATCATCAGTGCACCTCAGGTGAAGTGTTCCATCCCGCTTACTATTTGAGTTTTCATATATCTCTAGTATATATTATGCAGATTAAAGTAATAAATTTGCATTATATTCAAGTGCTCGTCTTCTTGTAAACATTTTGATCAGACCTTAAAGAACTCAATTTTCAGCCTAACGATACAGTGAAACATCTCACAGCAACAGCTCTGCAGCTGACTGAAGGAGAAATGACCCAGGCTGCTGGCACTCAGAAGACTGCTGGCCAGGACCAGGCAAGAGATATAGGATGAAACGGCCCTCACTGTCCAGAAGCTACATCAGTGCAGTGAGTCATGCGACTGTTCCCATTGACTGACAGACAGCTGCCATGGGGAGCTAGGTCCAACACCCTCAGGGCTGCTAGAGGGATGCACACCTCTCCATTCCAATGCGCTACTCATTAATTCACAGGACAAAGGCATGACAAAAAAGGGTTGAGAACCGTGACCCCAGTCCAGGTGACCCCTCCTCACAAGGACTGAGGGTGGTGCCAAAAGGCACTCAATCAGAGCTGGAGCCAACACAAAGGCGCCTCGGCAGTTTCCACTGAGGACACTGTAGAAGTGGCTGGGTAGAAATAGAGTGCCCAACTCCATTTCTACCGAGAGATAACAAGGTGTAGAGCTGGATGAACACAGCAGGCCAAGCAGCATCAGAGGAGCAGGAAGGCTGATGTTTCGGG
>NW_025965823.1:0-1641 GCF_021869965.1 Rhincodon typus | reverse complement strand
CTGCTCCTCTGATGCTACTTGGTCTGCTGTGTTCATCCAGCTCTACACCTTGTTATCTCAGATTCTCCAGCATCTGCAGTTCCTACTATCTCTAATATACAGTTGGCCTGGATAGGTGAATGGCATTGCAATTCCCATTTTTTAAAAAGAAATTTATGAAGTGGTGGGAAAGAGGAGGTGCATAATGTCTTCAAAGTGCGCTTTGTGTATTTTACGCCCATCCTCAAAGATAGTACTCACCTTTCTTTCCACAAACCTGCTCTGCAAAACCCTGAACAAATACCCTGCCTTAACCACATATCAAGTTCCACTGCAGCACCTCATGAATCTGCCTGCAAACGAGCAGTTCCCACCATTGAGTTTGTGGTGCTGTTGGCCAATCAGATTAGTTGTTATTTCCAAAGAGCAGGATTTGCTCTGCAGCGAGGTTGTAAGTCTCACAGTCAGGCAATTTAGCCTGTCCACAGTGCCTTATTGGTTTTGAGGCTTCCATTAGGTGAACAGGCTTCTGGTCAACTTTGCTTTTGGGAGGTAGGTGGGGTGGCAAGAAGTTTGCCATGGCCCCCACACCCTCCTATAATTTCAGCACCAGGATGAAAATGATGATCACTTTGAAAACATGAAATGATAAATGATGACCAACATGAACTTGTTAAAGTCAAATCATGTCTGACAAACCTGATGAAATTTTTTGTTAACCTGGCCCAATCAGGGAGCCCTGGCTAACAGGTATTAGCAGGAGTACCAGAGGTTCTGCTCACACTGAGAGCTGGCTGTGAGGATGTAGGCCAGTGTCAAGTACTATGCACGTTAAATAAAGAGTGACTTGGTGATGGAATACCACCCTCTAGAGTTATTTCAATTGCGCCGACAGAAACAAATATGCTTCTGAAGAAATTCAGCTCGCAACAGTCATCTTTGAGTTGGGTTAAGTATTTCTCGCATTATGCCACTATTTGGGAAGCTTGATTCATTCCATCTTGCCATCAAAGACAGGGCCCAGTAGGGGGAAAGGATACATTATTTTCTCCGGGCAAATGACACTGGGGGAGATGAAATGCAATGAGTAATTCTGCCTACTTATGGACCTGCAGCATTTTCAGTTATTAGGAGCCTAACTTTCTCCAAGGCACCAGACACTAAAACCATTCAAGAGTTGGCAGATTTAATTAAGGAATATTATGATCCCCAAGCTTCTCTAATTCTGATATGCTATCGTTCTCTCAGTTTCACTCAGCAGTTTGAGAACTGGGGAATCCGTATTAAAATTTTTTAAGAGGTTAAGACGACTTGCAGAGGCATGTGAGTTTGGGTTAATCCTGAATGAGATGCTGAGAGACTGTTTGGTGTGTGGGATTAATGACATAACCATGAAAAAGCACATACTAGCTGAAGCCCAAATGGACTTCAAACAGGCTCTACAACTGATTTTTGTCATTAGAAAATGATGCAAATGTAGCATGTAAGCTACAGAGTATCCCAATGGATGTGGACATCCTTATCTGTCCAAGTGAGCTTGGGGAACGCCACTTGAGTGTAAGCAGTCAGATAGCCTCATGCAAAACATATCCTGAGCAGAGCAGCTCTAGGTTAGCCCACAGCAAAACCCCAAAACAAAGCCAAGCCTTGGCCAAATGGTAA
>NW_025965822.1:103033-104100 GCF_021869965.1 Rhincodon typus | reverse complement strand
TTGGTGCTGCCTCCCTGTCTCATCTGGAATTGGAAAAGTTCATTAATTTCACTTCCAATATCCGCCCCACACTCACTTTCACCTGGTCCATCCCTGACTCCTCCGTTCCCTTCCTTGACATCTCTGTTTCTGGGATTAGGCTGGCCGTCAATGTCCACTACAAACCCACTGACATCCACAGAGTCCTTGACTGCACATCCTCACACCCTGCTTTCTGTGAAGACTCTATTCCATTCTCCCAGTTTCTCCATCTCCGTTGCATCTGTTCCGATGAGGCCAACTTTAACAAGGAACCCTCCGAAATGTCCACTTTCTTCCTTAAATGAAAATTCCCCAGCACCGTTGTCGACAGGGCCCTCAACCAGGTCCGACCCATCTCCCGCACTTCCACCCTCACCCCTTCTCTTCCCTCCCGCAACAGCAATAGGGTTCCCCTTGTCCTTACCTACCATCCCACCAGCATCCACATGCAGAAGATCATCAGATGCCATTTCCGCCAACTCCAGCAAGATGCCACCACCAGACACATGTTCCCCTTGCCTTCCTTGTCCGCCTTCCACAGGGACCGTTCCCTCCGGAACACCCTGGTCCACACTTCCTTCACCCCCAACAACCCCGACAGCTCCACGGCACCTTTCCCTGCAACTGGCGAAGGTGTAACACCTGCCCATTTACCTCCTCCCTTCCCAGTATCCAAGGGCCAAACACACTTCTCAGAAACTAGTCTACTGCATTCGCTGCTCACAACGTGGTCTCCTCCACATTGGGGAAACAAAGCATAGACTGGGTGACCGCTTCACAGAACATCTGCTCACAAAAAAGACCTTGAGCTTCCTGTTGCCTGCCACTTTAACACACCACCCTGTTTCCTGGCTAGCATCTCTGTCTCTGGCTTGCTGCAGTGTTCCAGTGAAGAACAGCACCTCACTTTCTGCTTGGGGTCCGTCCAGCCCTCTGGACTCAATATCAAGTTCAACTTTAGGGCTTGAGCTGTCCCATGTCCTTACCCCAATCACCATACACACCAGAGACAGCAAGGTGCAGAGCTGGATGAACACAGCAGGCCA
>NW_025965822.1:2451-3033 GCF_021869965.1 Rhincodon typus | reverse complement strand
AACATCGAGGGCCGAAGGGCCTGTACTGCGCTGTAATGTTCTATGTTCTATGTTCTATGTTCTATGTCTGCAAACTTGGAGATATTACATTTAGGTCCCACATCTACATCAGTAATATATATTGTGAATAGTTGGGGCCTAAGTACTGATCCTTGCGTTCATTCATTCATTCACTCATCGGTGGTCCCTTGCAGATGAGGATGACTCTGTCCCACTCTCAGGGTGAGTCTGTAGGTGGCTGTACAGACCAATGCATCTATCCACAGGCTGTGGCGCACTTGAGGCAGAAGGTGGTGGGTCATGGGAAAGGGCTGGGTGGCAGCGCGCTCCTTTCGCTGTTTTTGTCCAGCTTCCGTGTTTTCCTGACGGTAAGTCTTGGGGAGCTCGATTCCTTTCCGGATTCCCCACCTCCACTTTGGATGGTCGAGGGTCAGTGATTCCCAGGTGTCAGTGGGAATGCTGCACTTCCCCAGTGAGGCCTTGACGATACCATTGAAGGGCTTCCTCTGTCTGCCTGGGGCTCACCTTTCATTTCGGAGCTGGGGGTAGAGCGCCTGCTCGGGGAGTCTCGTGGATAGCCCA
>NW_025965822.1:1835-2441 GCF_021869965.1 Rhincodon typus | reverse complement strand
AAATACCCCAAACACTGCCCTGACACAGATAAATAGCCCAAACACAGTCCTGAGCCTGGGAAATACCCCAAACACAGACCAGAGCCTCGGAAATACCCGAAACACTGCTCTGAGTCTGGGAAATACCCCAGACACAGTCCTGAGCCTGGGAAATACCCCAGACACAGCCCTCAGCCTGGGAAATACCCCAAACACAGCCCTGAGTCTGGGAAATACCCCAAACACAGCCCTGAGTCTGGGAAATACCCCAAACACAACCCCGAGCCTGGGAAATACCCCAAACACAGCCCCAAGCATGGGAAATACCACTAACACAGCCCTGAGTCTGGGAAATACCCCGAACACAGACCAGAGCCTGGGAAATGCCCCAAAATGGCCCTGACACAGATAAACACCTCAAACACAGCCCTGGTACAGATAAATACACAGCCCTGAGCTTGGGAAATACCCAAAACACAGCCCTGAGCCTGGGAAATACCCCAAACACTGCCCTGACACAGATAAATACCCCAAACACTGCCCTGACACAGTTAAAAAGCCCAAACACAGCCCTGAGCCAGGGAAATACCCCAAACACATCCTTGAGCCTTGGAAATACCCCAAACA
>NW_025965822.1:1307-1735 GCF_021869965.1 Rhincodon typus | reverse complement strand
CCCCAAAATGGCCCTGACACAGATAAACACCTCAAACACAGCCCTGGTACAGATAAATACACAGCCCTGAGCTTGGGAAATACCCAAAACACAGCCCTGAGCCTGGGAAATACCCCAAACACTGCCCTGACACAGATAAATACCCCAAACACTGCCCTGACACAGTTAAAAAGCCCAAACAAAGCCCTGAGCCTGGGAAATACCCCAAACACTGCCCAGAGACTGGGAAATACCCCAAACAAAGCCCTGAGCCTGGGAAATACCCCAAACACAGACCAGAGCCTGGGAAATACCCCTAAAACAGACCTGAGCCTGAGAAATACCCCAAACACTGCCCTGACACAGATAAATACCCCAAACACAGACCAGAGCCTGGGAAACACCCCAAACACAGCCCCGAGCCTGGGAAATACCCGTAACACAGACCA
>NW_025965822.1:0-1207 GCF_021869965.1 Rhincodon typus | reverse complement strand
GGTACAGATAAATACACAGCCCTGAGCTTGGGAAATACCCAAAACACAGCCCTGAGCCTGGGAAATACCCCAAACACTGCCCTGACACAGATAAATACCCCAAACACTGCCCTGACACAGTTAAAAAGCCCAAACACAGCCCTGAGCCAGGGAAATACCCCAAACACATCCTTGAGCCTTGGAAATACCCCAAACACTGCCCAGAGACTGGGAAATACCCCAAACAAAGCCCTGAGCCTGGGAAATACCCCAGACACAGCCCTGAGCCTGGGAAATACCCCTAACACAGACCAGAGCCTGGGAAATACCCCTAAAACAGACCTGAGCCTGAGAAATACCCCAAACACTGCCCTGACACAGATAAATACCCC
The DNA here is from genome assembly GCF_021869965.1 of Rhincodon typus. NCBI lineage: Eukaryota > Metazoa > Chordata > Chondrichthyes > Orectolobiformes > Rhincodontidae > Rhincodon > Rhincodon typus. The sequence continues at coordinate 836 of NW_025965822.1, read as the reverse complement.
AAACACAGACCAGAGCCTGGGAAATACCCCAAACACTGCCCTGACACAGATAAATACCCCAAACACAGACCAGAGCCTGGGAAACACCCCAAACACAGCCCCGAGCCTGGGAAATACCCGTAACACAGACCAGAGCCTGGCAAATACCCCTAACACAGACCTGAGCCTGGAAAATACCGCAAACACTGCCCTGAGTCTGGGAAATACCCCAAACATTGCCCTGAGCCTGGGGAATACCCCAAACACAGCCCTGAGTCTGGGAAATACCGCAAACACTGCCCTGAGCCTGGGAAATACCCCTAACACAGACCAGAGTCTGGGAAATACCCCAAACACTGCCCTGACATAGATAAATACCATAAACACAGTCCTGACACAGATAATTACCCCAATCATGGCCCTGACCCCGATAATTGCCACAAACACAGTCCTCATCCTGATAAATATTCCAAGCATGGCCCTGACCCCAATAAATACCCTAAACACAGTCCAGAAATAGATTAGTAACCCAAACACATCCTTGAGCCTGGGAAATACCCCAGACACAACCCTGAGCCTGGGAAATACCCCGAACACAGCCCTGAGTCTGGGAAATATCCCAAACATAGCCCTGAGCCTGGGAAATACCCCAGACACAGCCCTGAGCCTGGGAAATACCGCAAACACTGCCCTGAGCCTGGGAAATACCCCTAACACAGACCAGAGTCTGGGAAATACCCCAAACACAGCACTGAGTCTGGGAAATACCCCAAACACAGCACTGAGTCTGGGAAATACCCCAAACACAGACCTGAGCCTGGTAGATACCCCAAACACTGCCCTGAGCCTGGGAAACA
>NW_025965821.1:102376-104500 GCF_021869965.1 Rhincodon typus | reverse complement strand
AAAGCCTCAGTGCTGACCCACTAACAAAGAGTCTCTGTCTCAGAACTGATCAGCGAACAATATGCCAGTGCCCTAGGTAATGACACAATAATAATGAAGCCCACTCTCCGGACTGACTCTCTAAATGTGAGGTCGCCCTCAACTCTGATGCCCTTACAATGAGGCACTGCCCCAGTTCTGACCCCTGCATAATTAGGAACTGCCTATATCTGACAGTAATGCACTCCTGCAGTAGCGACCCTCTGACAATGAAGCACTCCCTCTGTACTGAAGCTCTGACAGTACTTCAATCCCTCAGTGATGCCCCTCTGACAATGAAACAGTCCATCAGTTCTGACACTGTCACAGTGCTGCAATATCTTAGTGACCCTGTAATCGTTTCACACTACCCCACTTTTGATGCCTTTATCGTGAGGCAATGCCTCAGCACTGATCCTCTGATACAGCTGCAATACCTTAGCACTGACCCTCTCTGTGTAGCTAACCCTCAATTCCCAAACCGTTACACTAAGGAACTGCCTCAGAACACAAACTCTGACAATGAGTCATTCCCATACGACAATCCCTCTGACAAATGAACGATGCCTCAGAACTGACACACTGACAATAAGGCAGTCCCTGAGTACTGACCCACTGATCACAATATCACAGTCATGACCCTCTAATTGTGTGGCGTCCCTCCAATTCGGACACCTTTCGAAAGAAACACTGCCTCCGTATTGATGCTGTGACAGTGCTTCAATAGCTCGGTGCTGACCTGCTAATCATGGAGCCATCCCACAGTTCTGATCTCGTTACATAAGAGGCCCTCGCTCAATCCTGACCCTCTGACTGAACTAGACTATCTCAGTACAGGTCCTGCAAACGTGTTGCACTCCCTTATTTCTCACCCCATTATATTGAGACGTTGCACCCCACTGGACCCTCTAACAGTGAGACAGTCCCTCAGCAGTGACACTACTGTGGAGCACTCTCACTGACCCTCTGTCTATGAGGCTGTCAATTCTGACCCCTTTACATTGAGGCACTGCGTGAGTATTGACCATTGAGGCACTTCCTCCGTTGTTACCTTCAGACAGTTTCGGGTTAAGGCCAGATGAGAGTCAGGGTGGGGCTAGGGTTAGGTTTAGAGCTGAGGCTAAGGTTAGAGTTGAGGTCAGTGTTGAGGCTGCAGTTGGGGGCTGGGACGAGGACCGGGATAAGCTCAGTCGGGGGAGGAGGGAGGAGGGGGGCGCTGGTGGGATGGCCGAGGGCCGGGGCACAGGACATTCGGGGCCAGCAGAGGGAGAGGCTGGGATTAGGGTGAAGGATGAGGGCCGGGTCAGCCTGGGGCTGGGGTTAGAGTTACGTAGGGGCTCCGGTCTGGGACAGGCAGAGGTTAGGGTCGGGGCTGCGGGATGGGTGCATGATACCTTAACTGCGTCGGGTTCAGGGTCGCGGTCAGGTCGTGGTCGGGCCCAGGCTCAGGGCCGTGGTTGAGGTTAGGGTCAGGGTCAGGGCTGCGACAGGCTGCGGGGGAGTGTCAGGCTGTGGGGCGCTGATGGCTGGCTCTGGGTTCTGGTCTCGGTCGCTGGCATCTGGGCAGGGTGTGGTAGGGTCGCTGCTGGTAAAAGTCAGAGCCCGCTGTAAATAAAGTGTAACGCATAGAGCTCCCTGTAAATAAACCCTGTAAATCCTCCCTAAAATCCCCCTAAACCCTCAAACCGTCGACTGCAAAAAAACCCCTAAATCACAGAGCCTCCAGTTAATGAAAGCTAAAACACAAGACCCACTGTAAATCAACACTAAATAACAGAGCCCCCAGTAAATTACTGCGACATAGTCAGATTCAGATAGTACCTCACAATCAACAAGTCAGATCTGAGGCAGTGCCTGTTTGTCACACAGTCAGTAATGCGGAAGCGCAGTGTTGTCTAACGGTCATCACTGAGGCAGTGCCACACGATTACAGAATCAGTCCTAAGGGCGTGCCACGCGAATAGAGGATCAAATCCGGGTTATTGCAGCACTGAGAGGGTTGGAGTGAGACAGCACCTCAGTGTCGGCAGTGCACTGAAGTTCTGAGGAAGGGTCCCCTGACCTGAAACGTTAACTCTGTTTTCTCCTTCACAGATGTTGCCAGAC
>NW_025965821.1:100558-101876 GCF_021869965.1 Rhincodon typus | reverse complement strand
GAGGGCTGGGGGTTAGGGTCGGTGTCCGATGGCCGCGGCCGGGACATTCTAGAGCTAAGGTTGGGGTCGGGGACTGGGGGCCGCGGCCGGGACAGTCTGGGGTTAGGGTTGGGGTCGGGGACAAGCTGCAGCAGGGTCGGGGCTGCGACAGGCTGGTGGTTGGTGTCTGGGGCCGGTTTATGGTTACGGCTGGGAAAGGGGCTGAGGACTGGGGTCTGGGGCTGGTGAGTGGGGCCGAGGCTAAGGCAAGGTTTCCAGTGATGGTCTGGTCTAGGGCCCTGAATAAGGTCGGGCCGGGTCGGGCCGAGCTGTGGGGCTGGGGCCGGGTTTAGAGTCAGGGTCCAGGTTGGGGCGAAGGTTTTGGTTACGTTTGGGGGCTGGGTCAGAGGGCTGAGGCTAAGGCTAGGTTTACGGTGATGGTCTGGGCTGGGGCCCTGGATTGGGTCGGACCGGGCCGGGCCGGGGCTGCGACAGGCTGTCGGCCAGGACTTGGCTGGGGGCTGAAGGTGCGTGTCTGCAGTCAGGGGCCAGGTTTAGGATTAGGATTGGGGCTACGTTTTTGGTTAGGATTGGGGCCGGGACAGGCTAGGGTTGGGGTGGGGGTTGGGGGCATGGGTTCCGGGCCAGGACAGGCTGGGATTCGTGTCGGGGGGTGGGGGCCGTGGCCGGGTCTGGAACAGTCTGTGGTTTGGGCCGGGAGCCGGGACAGGCTGCGGGCTGGGATGAGGGTCAGTTCCGCCGGGTGGGGATGGGGCTGGGACAGATTGGGGATGGAGGCTGGGGCCGGGACAACCCCCAGCAAATAAACCATAAAAGTCAGAGCCCGCTGTAAATAAAGTGTAACGCATAGAGCTCCCTGTAAATAAACCCTGTAAATCCTCCCGAAAATCCCCCTAAACCCTCAAACCGACGACTGCAAAAAAAACCCTAAATCACAGAGCCTCCAGTTAATGAAAGCTAAAACACAAGACCCACTGTAAATCAACACTAAATAACAGAGCCCCCAGCAAATTACTGCGACATAGTCAGATTCAGATCGTACCTCACAATCAGCAAGTCAGATCTGAGGCAGTGCCTGTTTGTCACACAGTCAGTATTGCGGAAGCGCAGTGTTGTCTAACGGTCATTACTGAGGCAGTGCCGCACGATTACAGAATCAGACCGAAGGGCGTGCCACGCGAATAGAGGATCAAATCCGGGTTATTGCAGCACTGAGAGAGTTGGAGTGAGACAGCACCTCAGTGTCGGCAGTGTACTGAAGTTCTGAGGAAGGGTCCCCTGACCTGAAACGTTAACTCTGTTTTCTCCTTCACAGATG
>NW_025965821.1:99116-100058 GCF_021869965.1 Rhincodon typus | reverse complement strand
TTGTCGTCGGGGACAAGCTGCGGCAGGGTCGGGGCCGCGACAGGCTGGTGGTTGGTGTCTGGGGCCGGTTTACGGTTACGGCTGGGAAAGGAGCTGAGGACTGGGGTCTGGGGCTGGTGAGTAGGGTCGAGGCTAAGGCTAGGTTTCCGGTGATGGTCTGGTCTGGGGCCCTGAATAAGGTCGGGCCAGGTCGGGCCGAGCTGTGGGGCTGAGGCCGGGTTTAGAGTCAGGGTCCAGGCTGGGGCGAAGGTTTTGGTTAGGTTTGGGGGCTGGGTCAGAGGGCTGAGGCTAAGGCTAGGTTTACGGTGATGGTCTGGGCTGGGGCCCCGGATTGGGTCGGACCAGGCCGGGCCGGGGCTGCGACAGGCTGTTGGACAGGATTTGGCTGGGGGCTGAAGGCGCGGGTCTGCGGTCAGGGGCCAGGTTTAGGGTTAGGATTGGGCTAAGTTTTTGGTTAGGTTTGGGGCCGGGTCAGGCTAGGGTTCGGGTGGGGGTTGGGGGCATGGGTTCCGGGCCAGGACAGGCTGGGATTCGTGTCGGGGGCTGAGAGCCGCGGCCGGGTCTGGAACAGTCTGTGGTTTGGGCCGGGAACCGGGACAGGCTGCGGGTTGGGGTTAGGGTCAGTTCCGCGGGGTGGGGATGGGGCTGGGACAGATTGGGGATGGAGGCTGGGGCCGGGACAACTCCCAGTTAATAAACCATAAAAGTCAGAGCCCGCTGTAAATAAAGTGTAACGCATAGAGCTCCCTTTAAATAAACCCTGTAAATCCTCCCTAAAATCCCCCTAAACCCTCAAACCGACGACTGCAAAAAAACCCCTAAATCACAGAGCCTCCGGTTAATGAAAGCTAAAACACAAGACCCACTGTAAATCAACACTAAATAACAGAGCCCCCAGTAAATTACTGCGACATAGTCAGATTCAGATAGTACCTCACAATC
>NW_025965821.1:97558-98616 GCF_021869965.1 Rhincodon typus | reverse complement strand
TGATGCTGCTTGGCCTGCTGTGTTCATCCAGCCCTGCACCTCACTGCCTCAGATCTGACTTGTTGATTGTGAGATACTATCTGAATCTGACTATGTCGCAGTAATTTCCTGGGGGCTCTGTTATTTAGTGTTGATTTACAGTGGGTCTTGTGTTTTAGCTTTCATTAACCGGACTCTGTGATTTAGGGGTTTTTTTGTGGTCGTCGGTTTGAGGGTTTAGGGGGATTTTAGGGAGGATTTACAGGGTTTATTTACAGGGAGCTCTATGCGTTACACTTTATTTACAGCGGGCTCTGACTTTTATGGTTTATTAACTGGGGGTTGTTCCGGCCCCAGCCTCCATCCCCAATCTGTCCCAGCCCCATCCCCACCCCGCGAAACTGACCCTAACCCCAACCCGCAGCCTGTCCCGGCTCCCGTCCCAAACCACAGACTGTTCCAGACCCGGCCACGGCTCCCAGTCCCCGACACGAATCCCAGCCTGTCCTGGCCCGGAACCCATGCCCCCAACCCCCACCCGAACCCTCGCTTGTCCCAGCCCCAAACCTAACCAAAAACTTAGCCCCAATCCTAACCCTAAACCTGGTCCCTGACCGCAGACCCGCGCCTTCAGCCCCCAGCCAAATCCTGGCCAACAGCCTGTCGCAGACCAGGCCCGGCCCGGTCCGACCCAATCCGGGGCCCCAGCCCAGACCATCACCGTAAACCTAGCCTTAGCCTCAGCCCGCTGACCCAGCCCCCAAACCTAAACAAAACCTTCGCCCCAACCTGGACCCTGACTCTAAACCCGGCCCCAGCCCCACTGCTCGGCCCGACCCGGCCCGACCTTATTCAGGGCCCCAGACCAGACCGTCACCGGAAACCTAGCCTTAGCCTCGGCCCTACTCACCAGCCCCAGACCCCAGTCCTCAGCTCCTTTCCCAGCCGTAACCGTAAACCGGCCCCAGACACCAACCACCAGCCTGTCGCAGCCCCGATCCTGCCGCAGCTTGTCCCCGACCCCAACCCTAACCCCAGACTGTCCCGGCCGCGGCCCCAAGTCCCCGACCCCAACCCTA
>NW_025965821.1:96688-97058 GCF_021869965.1 Rhincodon typus | reverse complement strand
TGAGGTACTATCTGAATCTGACTATGTCGCAGTAATTTTCTGGGGGGGTCTGTCATTTAGTGTTGATTTACAGTGGGTCTTGAGTTTTAGCTTTCATTAACCGGAGGCTCTGTGATTTAGGGGATTTTTTTGCAGTCGTCGGTTTGACGGTTTAGGGGGATTTTAGGGAGGATTTACAGGGTTTATTTACAGGGAGCTCTATGCGTTACACTTTATTTACAGCGGGCTCTGACTTTTATGGTTTATTAACTGGGGGTTGTTCCGGCCCCAGCCTCCATCCCCAATCTGTCCCAGCCCCATCCCCACCCCGCGGAACTGACCCTAACCCCAACCCGCAGCCTGTCCCGGCTCCCGTCCCAAACCACAGACT
>NW_025965821.1:95604-96588 GCF_021869965.1 Rhincodon typus | reverse complement strand
GGCTGGGACAGGCGAGGGTTCGGGTGGGGGTTGGGGGCATGGGTTCCAGACCCGGCCGCGGCTCCCAGCCCCCGACACGAATCCCAGCCTGTCCTGGCCCGGAACCCATGCCCCCAAACCCCACCCGAACCCTCGCCTGTCCCAGCCCCAAACCTAAACAAAAACTTAGCCCCAATCCTAACCCTAAACCTGGTCCCTGACCGCAGACCCGCGCCTTCAGCCCCCAGCCAAATCCTGGCCAACAGCCTGTCGCAGCCCCGGCCCGGCCCGGTCCGACCCAATCCGGGGCCCCAGCCCAGACCATCACCGTAAACCTAGCCTTAGCCTCAGCCCTCTGACCCAGCCCCCAAACCTAACCAAAACCTTCGCCCCAACCTGGACCCTGACTCTAAACCCGGCCCCAGCCCCACTGCTCGGCCCGACCAGGCCCGACCTTATTCAGGGCCCCAGACCAGACCGTCACCGGAAACCTAGCCTTAGCCTCGGCCCTACTCTCCAGCCCCAGACCCCAGTCCTCAGCTCCTTTCCCAGCCGTAACCGTAAACCGGCCCCAGACACCAACCACCAGCCTGTCGTAGCCCCGATCCTGCCGCAGCTTGTTCCCGACCCCAACCCTAACCCCAGACTGTCCCGGCCGCGGCCCCAAGTCCCCGACCCCAACCCTAACTCTGGAATGTCCCGGCCGCGGCCATCGGACACCGACCCTAACCCCCAGCCCTCGGCCCGAAGCCTATCCGCCACGGCCCAGGCAACCAGCAGCGACCCTACCACACCCTGCCCAGATGCCAGCCATCAGCGCCCCCCAGCCCAACACTCCCCCGCAGCCTGTAACAGCCCTGACCCTGGCCCTTACCCCAACCACGGCCCTGAGCCTGAGCCCGACCACGACCTGACCGCGACCCCGAACCCGACGCAGTTAAGGTCCCAGCACCCAGCCCGCAGCCCCGACCCTAACCTCTGCCTGTCCCAGACCGGAGCCCCTAC
>NW_025965821.1:93821-95104 GCF_021869965.1 Rhincodon typus | reverse complement strand
CTGACTGAACTGGACTATCTCAGTACAGGTATTGCAAACGTGTTGCCCTCCCTTATTTCTCACCCCATTATTTTGAGACGTTGCATCCCACTGGACCCTCTAACAGTGAGACAGTCCCTCAGCAGTGACACTACTGTGGAGCACTCTCACTGACCCTCTGTCTATGAGGCTGTCAATTCTGACCCCTTTACATTGAGGCACTGCGTGAGTATTGACCATTGAGGCACTTCCTCAGTAGTTACCTTCAGACAGTTTAGGGTTAAGGCCAGATGAGGGTCAGGGTGGGGCTAGGGTTAGGTTTAGGGCTGAGGCTAAGGTTAGAGTTGAGGTCAGTGTTGAGGCTGCAGTTGGTGGCTGGGACCAGGACCGGGACAAGCTCAGTCGGGGAGGAGGGAGGAGGGGGGCGGTGGTGGGATGGCCGAGGGCCGGGGCACAGGATATTCGGGGCCAGCAGAGGGAGAGGCTGGGATTAGGGTGAAGGATGAGGGCCGGGTCAGCCTGGGGCTGGGGTTAGAGTTACGTAGGGGCTCCGGTCTGGGACAGGCAGAGGTTAGGGTCGGGGCTGCGGGCTGGGTGCTGGGACCTTAACTGCGTCGGGTTCGGGATCGCAGTCAGGTCGTGGTCGGGCTCAGGCTCAGGGCCGTGGTTGGGGTTAGGGTCAGGGTCAGGGCTGCGACAGGCTGCGGGGGAGTGTTGGGCTGGGGGGAGGTGATGGCTGGCTCTGGGTCTGGGTCTCGGTCGCTGGCATCTGGGCAGGGTGCGGTAGGGTCGCTGCTGGTTGCCTGGGCCGTGGCGGATAGGCTTCGGGCCGAAGGCTGGGGGTTAGGGTCGGTGTCCGATGGCCGCGACCGGGACATTCCAGAGTTAGGGTTGGGGTTGGGGACTTGGGTCCGCGGCCGGGAAAGTCTGGGGTTAGGGTTGGGGTCGGGGACAAGCTGCGGCAGGGTCGGGGCTGCGACAGGCTGGTGGTTGGTGTCTGGGGCCGGTTGACGGTTACGGCTGGGAAAGGAGCTGAGGACTGGGGTCTGGGGCTGGTGAGTAGTGCCGAGGCTAAGGCTAGGTTTCCGGTGATGGTCTGGTCTGGGGCCCTGAAGAAGGTCGGGCCGAGCTGTGGGGCTGGGGCCGGGTTTAGAGTCAGGGTCCAGGTTGGGGCGAAGGTTTTGGTTAGGTTTGGGGGCTGGGTCAGAGGGCTGAGGCTAAGGCGAGGTTTACGGTGATGGTCTGGGAATGGGGCCCCGGATTGGGTCGGACCGGGCCGGGCCGGGGCTGCGACAGGCTGTCGG
>NW_025965821.1:92552-93321 GCF_021869965.1 Rhincodon typus | reverse complement strand
ACTTCACCAAATGAGTCAACTTTTGATGCTGGTTTGACTAAAATGCTTATTTCAGAGAGATAAGCATATCAGAAGACTAAAATCTCAACATCACCAAAGGACCTAACTTATGATGCTGATTTGACTAAAATGCTTATTTCAGTGAGATAATCATATCAGAAGACTAAAATCTCAACTTCACCAAAGGACCTAACTTTTGATGCTGATTTGACTAAAATGCTTATTTCAGTGAGATAAGCACTTCAGAAATCAAAAATCTCAACTTCACTAAATGACTGCAATGTTGATGCTGTTTTGACTAACATGCTTATTTCACTCAGATAAGCGCTTCAGAAGACCAATATCTCACTTCACCAAAATGTTAGTTTTTGATGTTGGTTTGAATGACATGCTTATTTCATGAGCAAAGCAGTTCAGAAGATCAAAATCTCACCTTCACCAAATGACTCAAATTTTGATGTTGTTTTGACTAACATGCTTATTTCAGCGAGTTGAGCACTTCAGTCGACCAAAATCTGAAGCTCATCAAATGACACAACTTTTGATACTGATTTGAAAAAAAGTGCTTATTTCAGCGAGTTAAGCTCTTCAGTTGACCAAAATCTGATGTTCACCAAATGACTCAAGTTTTGATGATGGTTTGAATAACATGCTTATTACAGTGAGATAAGCACTTCAGAAATAAAAAATCTGAACTTCACCAAATGACTCAACTTTCGATCTTGTTTTGACTAACGTGCTTATTTCAGCGAGAAAAGCATATCAGAAG
>NW_025965821.1:91120-92052 GCF_021869965.1 Rhincodon typus | reverse complement strand
CTTTTGATGTTGTTTTGACTAACGTGCTGATTTCAGCGAGTTAAGCACATGAGAAGACTAAAATCTCTTCTTCACCAATAACGCAACATTGGATGCTGGTTGGTTTAAAATGCTTATTTCAGCGAGTTAAGCTCTTCAGAACACCAAAACCTGAACTTCACCAAATGACTCTATTTTTGATGAAGGTTTCACTGACATGCTTATTTGAGTGAGGTAAGCATTTCAGAAATCATAAATCTCAACTTCACGAAATGACACAACTTTTGATGTTGTTTTGAAAACGTGCTTATTTCAGCGAGATAAGCATATCAGAATAAAAAAATATCAACTTCACCAAATGACATAACTTTTGATGCTGGTTTGACTTGAACGTTTATTTCACTGTCTGAGCACGACAGAAGTCAAAACTCTCAACTTCATCAAATGACTTGATTACTGATGCTGGTTAGACTAAAATGCTTATTTCAGTGATTTAAGCACTTGAGAAGACAAAAATCTGAAATTCACCAAATGACTCAATTTTTGATGTTAGTTTGCCTAATGTTCTTATTTCAGTGAGATAAGCACTTCAGAAGACCAAAATCTGAAATGTAACAATTGACTCAAGTTTTAATGTTAATTTGACTGACATGCTCATTTCAGTGAGACAAGCACTGCCGAAGTCATAAATCTGAACTTCACCAAATGATTTAATTACTGAGATAGCAGGAACTGCAAATGCTGGAGAAGCCGAGACAACAAGGTGCAGAGCTGGATGAACACAGCAGGCCAAGCAGCATCATAGGAGCAGATGCTGTTTTGACTAACGTGCTTATTTGAGTGAGATATGCGTATCAGAATACTGAAATGTTAACTTCACCAGATGACCTAACTTTTGATACTGGCTGGATTAAAATTCGTATTTCTGCGAGAAAAGCACTTCAAAAGATCAA
>NW_025965821.1:90248-90620 GCF_021869965.1 Rhincodon typus | reverse complement strand
ATAAGGGAGTGCAACACGTTTGCAGGACCTTATTTCTCACCCCATTATATTGAGACGTTGCACCCCACTGGACCCTCTAACAGTGAAACAGTCCCTCAGCAGTGACACTACTGTGGAGCACTCTCACTGACCCTCTGTCTATGAGGCTGTCAATTCTGACCCCTTTACATTGAGGCACTGCGTGAGTATTGACCATTGAGGCACTTACTCAGTAGTTACCTTCAGACAGTTTAGGATTAAGGCCAGATGAGGGTCAGGGTGGGGCTAGGGTTAGGTTTAGGGCTGAGGCTAAGGTTAAAGTTGAGGTCAGTGTTGAGGCTGCAGTTGGGGGCTGGGACCAGGACCGGGACAAGCTCAGTCGGGGGAGGAGGG
>NW_025965821.1:89777-90148 GCF_021869965.1 Rhincodon typus | reverse complement strand
GATTAGGGTGAAGGATGAGGGCCGGGTCAGCCTGGGGCTGGGGTTAGAGTTACGTAGGGGCTCCAGTCTGGGACAGGCAGAGGTTAGGGTCGGGGCTGCGGGCTGGGTGCTGGGATCTTAACTGCGTCGGGTTCGGGGTCGCGGTCAGGTCGTAGTCGGGCTCAGGCTCAGGGCCGTGGTTGGGGTTAGGGTCAGGGTCAGCGACAGGCTGCGACAGGCTGCGGGGGAGTGTTGGGCTGGGGGCCGCTGATGTCTGACTCTGGATCTGGGTCTCGGTCGCTGGCATCTGGGTAGGGTGTGGTAGGGTCGCTGCTGGTTGCCTGTGCCGTGGCGGATAGGCTTCGGGCCGAGGGCTGGGGGTTAGGGTCGGT
>NW_025965821.1:89305-89677 GCF_021869965.1 Rhincodon typus | reverse complement strand
ATAAGGGAGTGCAACACGTTTGCAGGACCTTATTTCTCACCCCATTATATTGAGACGTTGCACCCCACTGGACCCTCTAACAGTGAAACAGTCCCTCAGCAGTGACACTACTGTGGAGCACTCTCACTGACCCTCTGTCTATGAGGCTGTCAATTCTGACCCCTTTACATTGAGGCACTGCGTGAGTATTGACCATTGAGGCACTTACTCAGTAGTTACCTTCAGACAGTTTAGGATTAAGGCCAGATGAGGGTCAGGGTGGGGCTAGGGTTAGGTTTAGGGCTGAGGCTAAGGTTAAAGTTGAGGTCAGTGTTGAGGCTGCAGTTGGGGGCTGGGACCAGGACCGGGACAAGCTCAGTCGGGGGAGGAGGG
>NW_025965821.1:86817-88805 GCF_021869965.1 Rhincodon typus | reverse complement strand
CAGAGGGCTGAGGCTAAGGCTAGGTTTACGGTGATGGTCTGGGCTGGGGTCCCGGATTGGGTCGGACCGGGCCGGGCCGGGGCTGCGACAGGCTGTCGGCCAGGATTTGGCTGGGGGTTGAAGGCGCGGGTCTGCGGTCAGGGGCTAGGTTTAGGGTTAGGATTGGGGCTAAGTTTTTGGTTAGGTTTGGGGCCGGGACAGGCTCGGGTTGGGGTGGGTGTTGGGGGCATGGGTTCCCGGCCAGGACAGGCTGGGATTCGTGTCGGGGGCTGGGGGCCGCGGCCGGGTCTGGAACAGTCTGTGGTTTGGGCCGGGAGCCGGGACAGGCTGTGGGCTGGGGTTAGGGTCAGTTCCGCGGGGTGGGGATGGGGCTGGGACAGATTGGGGATGGAGGCTGGGGCCGGGACAGCACCCAGTTAATAAACCATAAAAGTCAGAGCCCGCTGTAAATAAAGTGTAACGCACAGAGCTCCCTGTAAATAAACCCTGTAAATCCTCCCTAAAATCCCCCGAAACCCTCAAACCGACGACTGCAAAAAAACCCCTAAATCACAGAGCCTCCAGTTAATGAAAGCTAAAACACAAGACCCACTGTAAATCAACACTAAATAACAGAGCCCACAGTAAATTACTGCGACATAGTCAGATTCAGATAGTACCTCACAATCAGCAAGTCAGATCTGAGGCAGTGCCTGTTTGTCACACAGTCAGTAATGCGGAAGCGCAGTGTTGTCTAATGGTCATCGCTGAGGCAGTGCCACACGATTACAGAATCAGTCCTAAGGGCGTGCCACGCGAATAGAGGATCAAATCCGGGTTATTGCAGCACTGAGAGGGTTGGAGTGAGACAGCACCTCAGTGTCGGCAGTGTACTGAAGTTCTGAGGAAGGGTCCCCTGACCTGAAACGTTAACTCTGTTTTCTCCTTCACAGATGTTGCCAGACCTGCTGAGCTTTTCCAGCAAACCTGACTGCCCTGGTCGACCCATTGTCTCCGCCTGCTCCTGCCTGACAGAACTTATCTCCACCTATCTCGACTCCATTTTCTCCCCCTTGGTCCAGGGACTCCCTACCTACTTCCGTGACACCACCCAAGCCCTCCATCTCCTCCAGAACTTCCAACTCCCCGGTCCCTAACACCTCATCTTTACCATGGACGTCCAGTCCCTATACATCTGCATTCCCCATACAGATGGCCTAAAGGCCCTCCGCTTCTTCCTGTCCCGCAGGCCCGACCAGTCCCCCACCACTGACACCCTCATTCGCTCAACCAAACTCGTCCTCACCCTCAACAACTTCTCTTTCAATTCCTCCAACATCCTACAGACAAAGAGGTGGCTATGGGTACCCGCATGGGCCCAAGCTATGCCTGCTTCTTTGTAGGTTACATGGAACAATCCCTCTTCCGCAGCTGCACTGGTCCTAAACCCCACTTCTCCTTCCTTGGCATTGATGACTGTATCGGCACCGCCTCGTGCTCCCACGAGGAGCTCGAACAGTTCATTCACTTCACCAACACCTTCAACACCAACCTTAAGTTCATCTGGACCATCTCTAATACCTCTCTCTCCTTCCTGGACCTCTCTGTTTCCATCTCTGGCAGCCACATGGAAACTGATATCCATTTCAAGCCCAAGGACGACCACAGCTGCCTAGAATACACCTCCTCCCACCCACCTTCCTGCAAAAATGCCATCCCCTATTCCCAATTCCTTCACCTCCGCCGTATTTGCTCCCAGGATGAGGCATTCCACTCCCGTACATCTCAGATGTCCTCGTTTTGCAAGGACAGCAAATTCCTCCCCCTCAGTAGTTGAGAACGCCCTCGACAGTGTTTCCTGCATTTCCCGCAACTCATCCCTCGCACACCCTCCCCGCAATAACAACCAAAACAGTATCCCCCTTGCCCTCACGTACCAGCCCACCAACCTCCTGATCCAACGCATCATCCTCCGACACTTCCGCCATCTGCAATCCGACCCCACCACC
>NW_025965821.1:79347-86317 GCF_021869965.1 Rhincodon typus | reverse complement strand
GTGTGTGTGTGTGTCGGTGTGTGTGTGTGTGTGTGTGTGTGTGTGTAAGGTCTCACAGCAGGGAGGAGGGTGAAGTCTGGAGAAGTTTCCACACTGTAGGAATTCTATTATCTAAGAGATGCCAAATGTGACAGCTCATAGCAGAAGATTCATCATCAATACCCATCAAATCCGCTCACACAGCAACTCACAAACCAATCCCTTGGACAGGAATGATGAGTTGTAGCAGAAAGCTGAGACTTGAGCTGAAAGTTCCAGTGCTTAGAGAGTTCAAAAGGATTGGATGATCCAGGCAGGAGCTGGTTGTGGTTCTCCTCCGGTAGATGGGAAACCTCAGTGACCCATCTGTTGTTCAAGGACAATGCAGCGTCTAGGCCAGAATTCCATACCCCTCCCAGAAACAGATTGAAAGGTGGCAGGGAGGGAGGTACATTAGGCAAGAGCCCATTGCCTTCCTACCACACACCACACAGTGAGACCGGCCAGTGGGGGCCTCTCTACAGTCTTAGGGTGAGAAGATGTGGGGGTGGGGAGCGAGGTGTCTCTCTTTACAGGCATCCTGTGGTTCACTGACAATCCTGCCAGCAGCTGCCCCTGTTGAAAAAACTCACTCCTCAACAAGTCCTGCCTGATTGGGCCCTGGTAATCCCGACCCCACTTAGCTGCTCTCTGGGCCTCCTCCACTGTTGCTGCTGTGCAGCAGATACCACTCAGTTTGACAACTCAGAGGAATGGAAGTATGACATGGGGTGACTAACTGCCTGAAGAACATAAAATCCAGTCGTGATAATGGACACACACACCCAGTCTATTTGTGCTATCAATTCAGTACATTGTTGTAAATGCTGCATGCATTCAGATAGAATGCCTTTAATTCTGCCTTTTTAACATTATTCTATACTTTGGTTCTCTCAATGAACTTGTGATATTGTTTTTTTGTGAAAATTGGCTGTTGTGTTACTCCAAAGTCATTCATTAGAAGTAAAGTCCTTAGTTTCTAAGAGAACTAATAGGGTACTTTATAAATGCAAATTATTTCCTTATTGCCTGGAGACTTTTACTTTTCTCTAATAGTAGGTACATTGGAAACATTTGAGGAGAAATTCATATCTTTCTCTAAGGACCTTTTCCTTAGTTATTGAAAATGTTCTAAACATTCTGCAAAATTATCTGCACCATTCTATTCTATTTCTCATCACCAATAGCTTGTGTAAGAGTGAGTGACTTATGACATGGTTGAATATGACGTACATTGCATTGATGTCTGTTTGTAGCCATCGAAATGGTTATAAAAATTGTTGCATTTTGTGCCTTATGCTGTAATTCTGCATGAATATTGTTAATAATGAATCTATATCAAGGGCAGTTAATAACTCAGAATAAGATATCTTTATGAAGAAATATTTGTAAATATTTGATGAAAAATAATATTTGTGAAAATATAAAGGTGAAATTTTACCTTCACTTCCAGCCAGTGCCACATCTGAACCAAAGCAATCTATATAGGAACAGGGTTAGGCCATTCAGCCTTTCAAATCTGCTCTGCTATTCAATTAGATCATACCACATCTACCTCCATTTTCCACATGAAGTTCATATTTCTTTTCTTTATTCATTAACAGTATGTGGGCATCGCTGGCTAATCAGCATTTATAGCCCATTCTAATTGCCCAGAGGGCAGTTCAGAGTCAACTGCATTGCTGTGGGTCTGGAGTCACATGTAGGCCAGACCAGGTGAGGATGGCAGTTTCCTTCCCTAAAGAACATTAGTGAACCAGAGATAACACAGTGTGGAGCTGGAGGAACACAGCAGGCCAGGCAGCATCAGAGGGGCAGGAAAGTTGACGTTTCGGGTTGGGACCCTTGCTCAGAAATTAGTGAACCAGATGGGTTTTTCCAACAATCGACAATGAATTCATGGTCATCATTAGACTCTTAATTCCAGATATTTATTGAATTCTTTTCATTGTCCATCATCAATACTGATTTCCTGGTCATTTGTCATATTGCTGTTTGTGTGAGCTTAAAGTGCACAATTGGCTTCAATCATTCTTAAATTATAACAGTGATTATGTTTCAAAAGTACTTGATCAACTGTGTAAGACTTTGGGAGGTCCTGAGGAGTGAAAGGCACTAGTTAAATGAAAATTTTTCTTTTTTCCCTTCTTGATGGGATGACGATTTGGAGGCCAGATTTACCTTGATTCTTGATTCTGAAGGAGGGTCTAGGCCCTAAACTTCAGCTTTCCTGCTCCTCTGATGCTGCTTGGCCTGCTGTGTTCATCCAGCTCTACACCTTGTTATCTCAGATTCTCCAGCATCTGCAGTTCCTACTATCTCTTACCTTGATTCTGGCTGACTTTGCAACCTCTGAGTCATTAATGTACAAGAAGTTGGGATTCTGATTCCCTGAAAAAAGCCAAAGTTGGCAAGAAAGGGGTATCACAGCCAGTGACTGTGTGTAAGGTTTCCCCTCTATCCTTCTCAGCCTACTGAATGTTAAATGACTGGATCAATCAGCCAAAACTAGAAATGCAATGCTCAGAGAGAAGAACTCCAGGTAAAGTCCTGCAGAGAGAAACATAAGACCATAAGACCATAAGACATAGGAGCAGAAATTAGGCCATTCAGCCCATCGAGTCTGCTCTGCCATTCAATCATGGCTGATAAGTTCCTCAACCCCATTCTCCTGTTTTCTCCCTGTAACCCTTGATTCCCTTGATAATCAAGAACCTATCTATCTCAGTCTTAAAGGTAATCAATGACCTGGCCTCCACAGCCTTCTGTGGCAGTGAATTCCATAGATTCACCACTCTCTGGCTGAAGAAGTATCTCCTTATCTCCAGCCTACCCATAGATGAAGGCTGAGCTCTAGGACAGAAACCAGAAGACTGACAGTGCAGGAAATTGTTCACCACCACCAGTGATCATCTTGAAGCAAGAGAGAAGGTTAAAAAAAAAGGTGGAGGTTAATGAAGGCAGAGCTTTATGATGGTGTCAGAGCTAACTAGAACCCCTGTGGTCCCCTTATGTTCCAAAAGCACTCTGCAGTCTGCAGTGAATGCCATTCTGGCAGATCACACTTTTAACAAATTAGGCTGCTGCAACCAGATTGGCAGCTCTAAAGAAAAGGCTAACTCTAGCCTCAGGCTTTTCAGGGAGATAAGGGCCTTTGTGATAAAAGGTAACTAAAAACTCAATGACATACAAGACAATTTTATACATACATTTATTTATGTTCTTGAGAAATATATAATGTTACAATGTTGTAAAATGATAGACTTATTATGCTTGGGGTAAAAATGATTGCAAAATGTTTTGAGAGAATTACTTAGTCAAGGGTCAGATTTGATAAACTTTAGATGAATTTCCTAATTGTGCGCTGTGACCTGTTGAATTTGTGATGAGAATGAACTAACAAGTATAAGTGGAACAAAACAAACACAAAACAAACAGAATAGTCTCAAAATTGAGAGATAGGGACTTCAGTTACATGGAGAGGCTGAAGAAGCTGGGATTGTTTTGTTAGAGCAGAGAAGGTTAAGGGAAATTTAATTTGTTTACAACAATAAAGGGTTTGGATATAGGAAATAAAGAGGAACCATTTTCATTGGCAGAAATGTTGGTAATCTGAGGACACAGGTTTAAGATCATTACCAAAGGGAATATGAGACAACAATTTTTAATGCAGCATGTTGTTGCACTAACTGAAAGCATGGGAGGAAGTAGATTCAACAGTGGCATTGAAATTGGAAGTGAACAAATGTTTATAAATAAATAAGGGAAAACATTTGCAGGACTGAGAAGAAAGAGCAAGGAAGGGGGAGTTACTGTACTGCTCTTTCACTAAAACAATGAGATGGCTGGTTCTATGAATAGCACCAGATTAGAACATATAGGAACACTGAACACTACAGCACAGGAACAGGCCCTTCAGCCCACCATGTATGTGCTGACCATGATGCCAATCTAGTCTGGTAAACGTCTTGCTAAACCTCTTTTGCACCCTCTCTAGAGCCTCCACATCCTTCCTATAGTGCACCTACCAGAACTGCACACGGTACTCCAAATATAGCCTGTGTAATTTGACTGAAACTGACTAATTATTTCGAATTAACTTGTAGTGATTGTAACGAGGTCAGCAAGATGGACATCATAAGATATGAGCTCCCAGACTGGGGCTGTTAATATGGTCCAATCAGGGAGTCCTGGCTGACTGATAATAACAGGAGTCTCAGACATCCTGGAAAAGCACAGCAGGTCAGACGCCAAATTGAATTAATCCCTTCTGCCTGCCCTTGGTCCGCATCCCTCCATTCCTTGCATATTCATGTGCTTATCTAACAGTCCCTTAAATGCTCCTATCATATCTGCCTCCATCACCACCCCTGGCAGGGTATTCCAGATACCTACCACTCTCTGTGTAAAAAACCTGCCCCTCATATCTCCTTTGAACTTACCCCCTCTCACCTTAAATTCGTGCTCCCTAGTATTAGACATTTCAGCTCTGGGAAAAAGATACTCAGAATTTTATAGACTTATATTATGTCTCCCCTCAGCCTCCACTGTTCCAAAGGAAACAACCCGAGTATTTGTAGCCTCTCCTTATAGCTCATGCCCTCTAATCCAGGCAGCATCCTGTTTAATTAGTTTAATTTGGCATCACATTCAGCACAACATTGTGGGCTGAAGGGCCCGTTCCTGTGCTGTACAGTTCTATGTTCCATGTTGTAATGCAAGAACACATGAATTGGGAGCAGGAGTATGTCATTTAGCCTCTCAAGTCTGTTCAACCATTCATGAAGATTCTGACTGATCTCATTATCGTCTCAACTTCTTGACTTGTCACTGTCTTGTTGTTGCTTCTGGGAGCTGACCAACTTTACAACAGTGATTATACTGTATTGGCAGTGAAGTATTTTGGGGTGAACTTCTTTTGCACCAGCTCCAAAGCCTCCACATCCTTCTTGTAATGGGGTGACCAGAATTGAATGCAAAAATTGAACACATGTATTATTGTTAGGCTAACTGAAAAATACATTTAAAAAAAAACGTCACCAAGGGTAACTTCCGTGCCCAAAAATATGGTCATGGGATTTTTTACATCTACGCGGTTTTTTACATCAGACCTCAGTTTATTATCTCACTTGAAAGATAGCACCTCCGGCAGTGCTATATTATGGCACAGATTCCAAACAGCACAGGCCTGTAACTCTGAGACATTCCAGTATGCCAACAGTCACCTTTGCTGTGTAATGGAGTCGGTGTAGTCTCTGGGTGTGGCTTACCCTGAGCTTCAAGTGCAAAGGACTCTGACATTCATTTTGCTCAAGTGTAATATGACAAGCGGACTAGTGATGACTAGCGGAGTTCCACATGGGTTAGTGTTGGGACCACAATTTTTCACAATTGTACATTAACAGTCAGCACAAACGAAGTTTGTTGTTACATTTGTAGATGACACAAAGTTATGTGGAGTGACAGATAGTGTTGAGGAAGCAGGGAGGCTGCAGAAGGACTTGGACAGACTAGGAGAGTGGGCAAAGGAGTGGCAGATGGAATACAATGTGGGAAAGTGTGAGGTTATGCACTTTGGTAGGCAGAATAGAGGTGTGGGCTATTTTCGAAATGGGGAAAGGCTTCGGATATCTGAAGCTCAAAGGGACTAAGGAGTCCTAGTTCAGAATTCTGTAAAGGTTAACATATAGGCTCAGTTAGCAGTTAGGAAGGTAAATGCAATGTTAGCATTCAGTTTACGAGGGTTAGAATACAAGAGCAGGGGTGTCCTGCTGAGGCTGTAAAACTGGTCAGACTGCATTTGGAATATGGTGAGCAGTTTTGGACCCTGTATCTAAGGAAGGATGTGTTGGCCTTGGAGGGAGTCCCAGAGGATGTTTACAAGAATGATCCTGGGGACGAAGGGCTTGTCAATATGAGAAGCAATTGAGGACTTTGGGTCTGTACATGGAGTTTAGGAGGATTAGGGGGATCTGATTGAAACTTACAGAATACTGAGAGGCTTGGATAGAATGGATGTGGAAAAGATGTTTCTAACAGTAGGAGAGACTAGGACCTGGGATCACAGCCTCAGAGGGATGGTACAATGCTTCAGAATTGAACTGAGGATGAATTTCTTCAGCCAGAGGGTAGTGACTCTGTGGAAGTCATTGCCACAGAGGGCTGGAGACTCCAAGGCATTGAGTGTTTTTAATTAGAGATAGGTTTTTGATTAGTATGGGTATCAAAGGTTACGAGGAGAAGGAGGGACAATGCAATTGAGAAATATATCAGCCATAATCAAATAGTGGCACAGACTTGATGGGCTGAATTCTGCTCCTGTACCCTATGCCTTTATCATCTATCTTTTCTCCTTTTCATTAGAAAAGTGAGTAACTTTCAAAATAAATATTAAACCAATTTTCAGAACAAAAGTAAGGTAATTTAATTGTCTACTTCTCCTTTTTTCTTTTAATGCACTCATTCCTTATTCTATAGCCTTCTATAATGGTGTATAAAATCTTTCTGCTCCAATTAGACTTTCTCAACACAAAGTACTCAAATAAATTAATATAAGAAAGTTTTATTAAATTACCAGAACAGTTCTTATGGCTCTTTTCACTAATGAAAACATCTAGATTTATCATTGCAGGTGAAAAATAGCAACAGAACAACTTGGGATTTCATTTGGCAGGTAATAAATGAGGTAAGTAAGTGGGTGACATTGATAAAAGTTTGAATTTTAATGAATAAGAATAATTTTGAACTAGAGATTCAGCAAAATGTAGCTTAACGAGTCAACGTCAGTTTTCTCTTCTCAATCAGACATATTTATTACTAACAGACACACTTTTTACCCTGATGCTGACAATCTGGCTGATTAATGGTTACCAAAGCAGCTTAAACCATTTTGTATCAGGAAATTCAATCTGTAACAACTTTGCGCACCAAACTTACTAACATTTTTTTTCAG
>NW_025965821.1:78171-78847 GCF_021869965.1 Rhincodon typus | reverse complement strand
CTCACCTCTAACTCGAGCCTCAGCCCTAACACCTACCCTCAGCCCTATAACGCAAGCCTCATCCCAACGCTAGCCATAGCCTTAGTCCCTAACCGAACCTAGTTTCAGACCTACTCCTAACCGAAGACATAGAGCCTCCAGTACAGAAACCCGAAAGGCACACAGCCCCCGTACAGAAACCCGAAGACAGAGACCCCTTTCAATTAACTGTAAAACATGGAGCTCACTATAAATAATGCCTAAAACATAGACATCTCTGTAAATGAACCATGAAACACAAAGCCTTCTGTAAGTAATCTCCGACGCAGAATCTCGTTTAAACAAACGCGAAAAAAGCCCCCTGTAAATACACTCAAGCACAGAGACCCCTTTAAATAAAACCTAAGAAAGGTCCCTCGGGAAGTAAAATGTAAAAGACAGAGAACCATAAAACACAGAGACCTCTGTAAAGAAACCCTAAAACAGAGCCCCCCTGTGAATAATCCAAAACAAAGAGCACCCTGTACACCCTGTTAACTGTTTTGGCCTTCATAAATGCTGCCAGACCTGCTGAGCTTTTCCAGCAATTTTGTTTTTGTTCCTGATTTGCAGCATCTGCTATTCCTCCGGTTGTCAATTAACTAGGCAGTCAGTTAGATCAAATGGTTGTGTATCACATATTTACCAGTCGGATTCA
>NW_025965821.1:73678-77671 GCF_021869965.1 Rhincodon typus | reverse complement strand
CAGCAACCTTCGGGTGGCATCGTAGTGGCACTGCAGGAAGCCCAGGATGGACATGTCGTCTGAGGAATGGGAGGGGGAGTTGAAATGGTTCGCGACTGGGAGGTGCAGTTGTTTAGTGCAAACCGAGCGTAGGTGTTCTGCAAAGCGATCCCCAAGCCTCCGCTTGGTTTCCCCGATGTAGAGGCGGCCACAACGGGAACAGCAGATGCAGTATACCACATTAGGTGAACATCTGCTTAATGTGGAAAGTCTTCTTGGGGCCTGGGATGGGGGTGAGGGAGGAGGTGTAGGGGCAGGTGTAGCACTTTCTGCGGTTGCAGGGAAAAGTGCTGGGTGTGGTGGGCGTGGAGGGGAGTGTGGAGCGTACAAGGGAGTCACGGAGAGAGTGGTCCCTCCGGAAAGCAGTTAAGGGTGGGGAGGGAAAACTGTCTTCGGTGGTGGGGTCGGATTGCAGATGGCGGAAGTGTTGGAGGATGATGCGTTGGATCAGGAGATTGGTGGGCTGGAACGTGAGGACAAGGGGGATTCTGTTTTGGTTGTTGTTGCGGGGAGGGTGTGTGAGGGGTGAGTTGCGGGAAATGCAGGAAACACTGTCGAGGGCGTTCTCAACCACTGAGGGGGAGGAATTTGCTGTCCTTGCAAAACGAGGACATCTGAGATGTACGGGAGTGGAATGCCTCATCCTGGGAGCAAATACGGCGGAGGTGAATGAATTGGGAATAGGGGATGGCATTTTTGCAGGAAGGTGGGTGGGAGGAGGTGTATTCCAGGTAGCTGTGGGAGTCCGTGGGCTTGAAATGGATATCAGTTTCTAAGTGGTTGCCAGAGATGGAAACAGAGAGGTCCAGGAAGGAGAGAGAGGTATTAGAGATGGTCCAGATGAACTTAAGGTTGGTGTTGAAGGTGTTGGTGAAGTGAATGAACTGTTCGAGCTCCTCGTGGGAGCACGAGGCGGCGCCCATACAGTCATCAATGCAAAGGAGGGAGAAGTGGGGTTTAGGACCAGTGCAGCTGCGGAAGAGGGATTGTTCCATGTCACCTACAAAGAGGCAGGCATAGCTTGGGCCCATGCGGGTACCCATGGCCACCCTCTTTGTCTGTAGGAAGTTGGAGGAATTGAAAGAGAAGTTGTTGAGGGTGAGGACGAGTTTGGTTGAGCGAATGAGGGTGTCACTGGTGGGGGACTGGTCGGGCCTGCGGGACAGGAAGAAGCAGAGTGCCTTTAGGCCATCTGTATGGAGAATGCAGGTGTATAGGGACTGGACGTCCATGGTAAAGATGAGGTGTTAGGGGCCGGGGAGTTGGAAGTTCTGGAGGAGATGGAGGGCGTGGGTGGTGTCACGGACGTAGGTAGGGAGTCCCTGGACCAAGGGGGAGAAAATGGAGTCGAGATAGGTGGAGATAAGTTCTGTCAGGCAGGAGCAGGCGGAGGCAATGGGTCGACCAGGGCAGTCAGGTTTGCTGGAAAAGCTCAGCAGGTCTGGCAACATCTGTGAAGGAGAAAACAGAGTTAACGTTTCAGGTCAGGAGACCCTTCCTCAGAACTTCAGTACACTGCCGACACTGAGGTGCTGTCTCACTCCAACCCTCTCAGTGCTGCAATAACCCGGATATGATCCTCTATTCGCGTGGCACGCCCTTAGGACTGATTCTGTAATCGTGTGGCACTGCCTCAGTAATGACCGTTAGACAACACTGCGCTTCCGCATTACTGACTGTGTGACAAACAGGCTCTGCTTCACATCTGACTTGCTGACTATGAGGTACTAATTGAATCTTACTATCTCGCAGTGCTTTACTGGAGGCTCTGTTATTTAGTGTTGATTTACAGTGGGTCTTGTGTTTTAGCTTTCATTAACTGGAGGCTCTATGATTTAGGGGTTTTTTTGCAGTCGTCTGTTTGAGGGTTTAGGGGGATTTTAGGGAGGATTTACAGGGTTTATTTACAGGGAGCTCTGTGCGTTACACTTTATTTACAGCGGGCTCTGACTTTTATGGTTTATTTACTGGGGGTTGTCCCGGCCCCAGCCTCCATCCCCAATCTGTCCCAGCCCCATCCCCACCCCGCGGAACTGACCCTAACCCCAGCCCGCAGCCTGTCCCGGCTCCCGGCCCAAACCACAGACTGTTCCAGACCCGGCCGCGGCCCCCACCCCCCGACACGAATCCCAGCCCGTCCTGGCCCGGAACCCATGCCCCCAACCCCTACCCCAACCCTAGCCTGTCCCGGCCCCAAACCGAACCAAAAACTTAGCCCCAATCCTAACCCTAAACCTGGCCCCTGACCGCAGACCCGCACCTTCAGCCCCCAGCCAAATCCTGGCCGACAGCCTGTCGCAGCCCCGGCCCGGCCCAGTCCGACCCAATCCGGGGCCCCAGCCCAGACCATCACCGTAAACCTAGCCTTAGCCTCAGCCCCCTGACCCAGCCCCCAAACCTAACCAAAACCTTCGCCCCAACCTGGACCCTGACTCTAAACCCGGCCCCAGCCCCACAGCTCGGCCCGACCCGGCCCGACCTTATTCAGAGCCCCAGACCAGACCATCACCGGAAACCGAGTTTCAGCCTCGGCCCTACTCACCAGCCCCAGACCCCAGTCCTCAGCCCCTTTCCCAGCCGTAACCGTAAACTCGCCCCAGACACCAACCACCAGCCTGTCGTCGCCCCGACCCTGCCGCAGCTTGTCCCCGACCCCAACCCTAACCCCAGACTGTCCCGGCCGCGGCCCCAAGTCCCCGACCCCAACCCTAACTCTGGAATGTCCCGGCCGCGGCCATCGGACACCGACCCTAACCCCCAGCCCTCGGCCCGAAGCCTGTCCGCCACGGCCCAGGCAACCAGCAGCGACCCTACCACACCCTGCCCAGATGCCAGCGACCGAGACCCAGACCCAGAGCCAGCCATCAGCGCCCCCCAGCCCAACACTCCCCCGCAGCTTGTCGCAGCCCTGACCCTGACCCTAACCTCAACCACGGCCCTGAGCCTGGGCCCGACCACGACCTGACTGCGACCCGAACCCGACGCAGTTAAGGTCCCAGCACCCAGCCCGCAGCCCCGACCCTAACCTCTGCCTGTCCCAGACCGGAGCCCCTACGTAACTCTAACCCCAGCCCCAGGCTGACCCGGCCCTCATCCTTCACCCTAATCCCAGCCTCTCCCTCTGCTGGCCCCGAATGTCCTGTGGCCCGACCCTCGGCCATCCCACCACGGCCCCCCTCCTCCCTCCTCCCCCAACTGAGCTTGTCCCGGTCCGGGTCCCAGCCCCCAACTGCAGCCTCAACACTGACCTCAACTCTAACCTTAGCCTCAGCCCTAAACCTAACCCTAGCCCCACCCTGACCCTCATCTGGCCTTAACCCTAAACTGCCTGAAGGTTACTACTGAGGAAGTGCCTCAATGGTCAATACTCACGCAGTGCCTCAATGTAAAGGGGTCAGAATTGACAGCCTCATAGACAGAGGGTCAGTGTCAGTGCTCCACAGTAGTGTCACTGCTGAGGGACTGTCTCACTGTTAGAGGGTCCAGTGGGGTGCAAAGTTTCAATATAATGGGGTGAGAAATAAGGGAGTGCAACACGTTTGCAGGACCAGTACTGAGATCGTCTAGTTCAGTCAGAGGGTCAGGATTGAGCGAGGGCCTCTTATGTAATGGGATCAGAACTGTGGGATGGCTCCATGATTAGCAGGTCAGCACTGAGCTATTGAAGCGCTGTCACAACATCAATACGGAGGCAGTGTTTCTTTCGAAAGGTGTCCGAATTGGAGGGACGCCACACAATTAGAGGGTCATGACTGTGATATTGTGATCAGCGGGTCAGTACTCAGGGACTGCCTTATTGTCAGTGTGTCAGTTCTGAGGCATTGTTCATTTGTCAGAGGGATTGTCGTATGGGAATGACTCATTGTCAGAGTTTGTGTTCTGAGGCAGTTCCTCAGTGTAACGGTTTGGGAATTGAGGGTTTGCTACACAGAGAGGGTCAGTGCTAAGGTATTG
>NW_025965821.1:72312-73178 GCF_021869965.1 Rhincodon typus | reverse complement strand
TCCGCCACGGCCCAGGCAACCAGCAGCGACCCTACCACACCCTGCCCAGATGCCAGCGACCGAGACCCAGACCCAGAGCCAGAGCCAGCCATCAGCGCCCAGCAGCCCAACACTCCCCCGCAGCCTGTCGCAGCCCTGACCCTGACCCTAACCCCAACCACGGCCCTGAGCCTGGGCCCGACCACGACCTGACCGCGACCCCAAACCCGACGCAGTTAAGGTCCCAGCACCCAGCCCGCAGCCCCGACCCGAACATCTGCCTGTCCCAGACCGGAGCCCCTACGTAACTCTAACCCCAGCCCCAGACTGACCCGGCCCTCATCCTTCACCCTAATCCTCGCCTCTCCCTCTGCTGGCCCCGAATGTCCTGTGCCCCGGCCCTCGGCCAGCCCCCCACCGCCCCTCTCCCCCCCCCTCCCCCGACTGAGCTTGTCCCGGTCCGGGTCCCAGCCCCCAACTGCAGCCTCAACACTGACCTCAACTCTAACCTTCGCCTCAGCCCTAAACCTAACCCTCGCCCCACCCTGACCCTCATCTGGCCTTAACCCTAAACTGTCTGAAGGTAACTACTGAGGAAGTGCCTCAATGGTCAATACTCACGCAGTGCCTCAATGTAAAGGGGTCAGAATTGACAGCCTCATAGACAGAGGGTCAGTGACAGTGCTCCACAGGAGTGTCACTGCTGAGGGACTGTCTCACTGTTAGAGGGTCCAGTGGGGTGCAACGTCTCAATACAATGGGGTGAGAAATAAGGGAGTGTAACACGTTTGCAGGACCAGTACTGAGATAGTCTCGTCCAGTCAGAGGGTCAGGATTGATCGAGGGCCTCTTATGTAACGGGATCAGAACTGTGGGATGGCTCCATG
>NW_025965821.1:70300-71812 GCF_021869965.1 Rhincodon typus | reverse complement strand
ACATTGAGGCACTGCGTGAGTATTGACCATTGAGGCACTTCCTCAGTAGTTACCTTCAGACAGTTTAGGGTTAAGGCCAGATGAGGGTCAGGGTGGGGCTAGGGTTAGGTTTAGGGCTGAGGCAAAGGTTAGAGTTGAGGTCAGTGTTGAGGCTGCAGTTGGGGGCTGGGACCAGGACCGGGACAAGCTCAGTCGGGGGAGGAGGGAGGAGAGGGGCGGTGGTGGGATGGCCGAGGGCCGGGGCACCGGACATTCGGGGTCAGCAGAGGGAGCTGCTGGGATTAGGGTGAAGTATGAGGGCCGGGTCAGCCTGGGGCTGGGGTTAGAGTTACGTAGGGGCTCCGGTCTGGGACAGGCAGAGGTTCGGGTCGGGGCTGCGGGCTGGCTGCTGGGACCTTAACTGCGTCGGGTTCGGGGTCGCGGTCAGGTCGTGGTCGGGCTCAGGCTCAGGGCCGTGGTTGGGGTTAGGTTCAGGGTCAGGGCTGCAACAGGCTGCGGGGGAGTGTTGGGCTGGGGGGCGCTGATGGCTGGCTCTGGCTCTGGGTCTGGGTCTCGGTCGCTGGCATCTGGTGTGTGGTAGGGTCGCTGCTGGTTGCCTGGGCCATGGCGGACAGGCTTCGGGCCGAGGGGTGGGGGTTACGGTCGGTGTCTGATGGCCGCAGCCGGGACATTCCAGAGTTAGGGTTGGGGTCGGGGACTGGGGGCAGCGGCCGGGACAGTCTGGGGTTAGGGTTGGGGTCGGGGACAAGCTGCGGCAGGGTCGGGGCTGCGACAGGCTGGTGGTTGGTGTCTGGGACCGGTTTACGGTTACGGCTGGGAAAGGGGCTGAGGACTGGGGTCTGGGGCTGGTGAGTAGGGCCGAGGCTAAGGCTAGGTTTCCGGTGATGGTCTGGTCTGGGGCGCTGAATCAGGTCGGGCCGGGTCGGGCCGAGCTGTGGGGCTGGGGCCGGGTTTAGAGTCAGGGTCCAGGTTGGGGCAAAGGTTTTGGTTAGGTCTGGGGGCTGGGTCAGAGGGCTGAGGCTAAGGCGAGGTTTACGGTGATGGTCTGGGCTGGGGCCCCGGATTGGGTCGGACTGGGCCGGGCCGGGGCTGCGACAGGCTGTCGGCCAGGATTTGGCTGAAGGCGCGGGTCTGCGGTCTGGGGCCAGGTTTAGGGTTAGGATTGGGGCTAAGTTTTTGGTTAGGTTTGAGGCCGGGACAGGCTAGGGTTGGGGTGGGGGTTGGGGGCATGGGTTCCGGGACAGGACAGGCTGGGATTCGTGTCGGGGGCTGGGGGCCGCGACCGGGTCTGGAACAGTCTGTGGTTTGGGCCGGGAGCCGGGACAGGCTGCGGGCTGTGGTTAGGGTCAGTTCCGCGGGGTGGGGATGGGGCTGGGACAACCCCCAGTAAATAAACCATATAAGACAGAGCCCGCTGTAAATAAAGTGTAACGCATAAAGCTCCCTGTAAATAAACCCTGTAAATCCTCCCTAAAATCCTCCTAAACCCTCAAACCGACGACTGCAAAAAAA
>NW_025965821.1:67726-69800 GCF_021869965.1 Rhincodon typus | reverse complement strand
AGGTGGAGATAAGTTCTGTCAGGCAGGAGCAGGCGGAGACAATGGGTCGACCAGGGCAGTCAGGTTTGCTGGAAAAGCTCAGCAGGTCTGGCAACATCTGTGAAGGAGAAAACAGAGTTAACGTTTCAGGTCAGGGGACACTTCCTCAGAACTTCAGTACACTGCCGACACTGAGGTGCTGTCTCACTCCAACCCTCTCAGTGCTGCAATAACCCGGATTTGATCCTCTGTTCGCGTGGCACGCCCTTAGGACTGATTCTGTAATCGTGTGGCACTGCCTCAGTAATGACCGTTAGACAACACTGCGCTTCCGCATTACTGACTGTGTGACAAACAGGCACTGCCTCAGATCTGACTTGCTGATTGTGAGGTACTGTCTGAATCTGACTATGTCGCAGTGCTTTACTGGGGGCTCTGTTATTTAGTGTTGATTTACAGTGGGTCTTGTGTTTTAGCTTTCATTAACTGGAGGCTCTGTGATTTAGGGGTTTTTTTGCAGTCGTCGGTTTGAGGGTTGAGGGGGATTTTAGGGAGGATTTACAGGGAGCTCTATGCGTTACACTTTATTTACAGCGGGCTCTGACTTTTATGGTTTATTTACTGGGGGTTGTCCCGGCCCCAGCCTCCATCCCCAATCTGTCCCAGCCCCATCCCCACCCCGCGGAACTGACGCTAACCCCAGCCCACAGCCTGTCCCGGCTCCCGGCCCAAACCACAGACTGTTCCAGACCCGGCCGCGGCCCCCAGCCCCCGACACGAATCCCAGCCTGTCCTGGCCCGGAACCCATGCCCCCAACCCCCACCCCAACCCGAGCCTGTCCCGGCCCCAAACCTAACCAAAAACTTAGCCCCAATCCTAACCCTAAACCTGGCCGCTGACCGCAGACCCACGCCTTCAGCCCCCAGCCAAATCCTGGCCGACAGCCTGCCGCAGCCCCGGCCCGGCCCGGTCCGACCCAATCCGGGGCCCCAGACCAGACCATCACCGGAAACCTAGCCTTAGCCTCGGCCCTACTCACCAGCCGCAGACCCCAGTCCTCAGCCCCTTTCCCAGCCGTAACCGTAAACCGGCCCCAGACACCAACCACCAGCCTGTCGCAGCCCCGACCCTGCCGCAGCTTTTCCCCGACCCCAACCCTAACTCTGGAATGTCCCGGCCGCGGCCATCGGACACAGACCCTAATCCCCAGCCCTCGGCCCGAAGCCTGTCCGCCACGGCCCAGGCAACCAGCAGCTACCCTACCACACCCTGCTTCGATGCCAGCGACCGAGACCCAGAGCCAGACCCAGACCCAGCCATTAGCGCCCACCAGCCCAACACTCCCCCGCAGCCTGTCGCAGCCCTGACCCTGACCCTAACCCCAACCACGGCCCTGAGCCTGGGCCCGACCACGACCTTACCACGACCCCAAACCCGACGCAGTTAAGGTCCCAGCTCCCAGCCCGCAGCCCCGACCCTAACCTCTGCCTGTCCCAGACCGGAGCCCCTACGTAACTCTAACCCCAGCCCCAGGCTGAGCCGGCCCTCATCCTTCACCCTAATCCTAGCCTCTCCCTCTGCTGGCCCCGAATGTCCTGTGCCCCGGCCCTCGGCCATCCCACCACCGCCCCTCTCCTCCCTCCTCCCCGGACTGAGCTTTTCCCGGTCCTGGTCCCAGCCCCCAACTGCAGCCTCAACACTGACCTCAACTCTAACCTTAGCCTCAGCCCTAAACCTAACCCTCGCCCCACCCTGACACTCATCTGGCCTTAACCCTAAACTGTCTGAAGGTAACTACTGAGGAAGTGCCTCAATTGTCAATACTCACGCAGTGCCTCAATGTAAAGGGGTCAGAATTGACAGCCTCATAGACAGAGGGTCAGTGACAGTGCTCCACAGTAGTGTCACTGCTGAGGGACTGTCTCACTGTTAGAGGGTCCAGTGGGGTGCAACGTCTCAATATAATGGGGTGAGAAATAAGGGAGTGCAACACGTTTGCAGGACCAGTACTGAGATAGTCTAGTTCAGTCAGAGGGTCAGGATTGAGCGAGGGCCTCTTATGTAACGGGATCAGAACTGTGGGATGGCTCCATG
>NW_025965821.1:65889-67226 GCF_021869965.1 Rhincodon typus | reverse complement strand
GAGCAGGAAGGCTGACGTTTCGGGCCTAGACCCTCATTCAGAAAAATGTCGAGTCTGGACCCTTCTTCAGAAAGACTTAAACCTGGGTCTTTCAGGAGCAAGGGCACTACCGAGCACCACAAGAGGGCCCTCTGGATCTGCATTTTTTTCTTTCTTTTTGTTGAACGCTGGTCTTTCTGTTCAGGGGTAGGGACACTACTACTGCACCGTAAGATCTTTTACTCCTGACAGGTAAAATATTTTCATGTGAAGTTTGAATCCATGAAAGACTCTCCTTCTCAACCTCTTTCCCCTGCCTGAGGCACAGTGACCTTCAAGTTAAACCACCACCTTTCATCTCTCTCCAATGAGAGACTGAGACTACAGTCTGGTAAGATAATGACAGTTCTCCCTCCACACAATACCAATAAGACCAGGATACCCTCACCAGCATCCTTGCTGTTCAAGAAGACATTTTATCCAAATTCGTAAAAACAAACAAAAAAAAATTAGCCCAATGTGCAATTTTAAGTGTAACAATGGCATTAGAAACAGGCCTCTCTCTGGCTCACTCCTGTGTGTGTATTTGTACTTTTACAGACTAACCAGCTCCTAACCAGTCCAGGAATGTGCAAGCTAGATGGGTCAGCCATGGAAGATGCAGGGTTACAGGGATAGGATGACGGGGTGGATCCAGATTGGATGCTGTTCGGAGGGTCGGTGCGGACTAGATGGGCAGAATGGCCTGCTTCCACACTGTAGGGGTTCTACGATTCGCAAGCAGCTTGCTTCCTTCCGATGCTTTCTATTCACAGTCAATTCAGGGAGTGTCAGCACCGACACAGCGTCAGCAGCACCAAGAGGGAGGCCCAGGTCAGCTCGTATGCAGAAACATGCTTCCCCTTGGCCTCTCTCCGGCACATTGAGAAATACTGATCGATCGGCAGTTTCCCAGATCACTTGCAGGGCATTGCTCAGAGAGGGAACTGAGAAGTGGGCTCCACTGTAACCTGGTGCCCGGCAAAGCACTGGGGCGAGACTTACAAAAACCCATCCATTAACTCGCCAGTGGACTGGGGAGACTGATACAGGGGCAGGGTGGAAGAGCCGAGGTCAAACACATACGCAGTCGGTCTAATCCGCTGCTTTTAATCCAAACCAGCGCGTTTAGCTTTTGCAAAGCGCTCGCGCATTGGGACCAGTCACCGAAGGGTCAAGGAATGACATTATGCCAGAAGCGGGACTTGCTTTTGCTTACAGCCCACAAGCAGCATCAGGGATTTGATGAATCTTTGAGGGTCATGTACTTATAGACGGCCTCGCGGAAACGCCGATCCCTGCTCAGCTTCCTGGCCGTC
>NW_025965821.1:64506-65789 GCF_021869965.1 Rhincodon typus | reverse complement strand
CTCGGAGCAGCTCAGTCCCCAGTAGGAGCTCGATGGCTTATTAACAACAACAACAACTTGCGTCCCGATAGCAGCCTATTGAGTTCACAGCGCAGCCACAGACCACTTGTTGGTCTTCGGGCACCATACACCAGCCTCCTCCCACACTCTGTCAACTCCTGCTGATGGCAAATCCTCCTGTCCCTCAACTCTTCAGCCACTCGCCTGACAAAACCTTTCATGATCGAGACACACTCAAGGAGGTCAACCCTGAACCTTGCCCTTCCCAAAGAGGGGAGGCCCAGCCTAGTTGCTGGTTACAACACCTCCAAAGGTGCTACACAAGTGTATCTCAAAGGAGAGGTTGGAGCATTTTCAAGACTCCACATTAGGTGAAGGAGGTCTTGCAGCACAGTCAGTAGTGTCCGCACCTCCGGACCAGAAGTCCCGGGTCCGAGACCCGCTTCAGGATGTGGCGGGCCACAGAGACAGTATTTGTAACCCCGTCAACAAGATTGCTATTCGGTGTGAAAACCCTCTGCTGTCTGCCTGACAGCATCCTAGGTCAGCCTAACCTTTTCAGAAGGCAATGACACATTAGTGCAGTGTTGTGTGAGCCAGTCCAATGGAGGCCCATAGTCCAACCCTTGGAAATGAGGTTAGGGCAAAGGGGAATGGTAAAGCTCAGCCGGGGAGATAAAGTGAATGCTGTTGATGACACAGGATGGTCAGGCACATCAGGGAGAGTGGCAAATGGTACTTTGCTTAAATATCCTTCAACACGGAGCTCAGATGTATCATAATCTTGCCTTCATCTGACACCTAAGAGCCTTTCAAAGCTGAGCCCATTCCAGGCAGTATGGTCGGTGACTCAGGTCTGGGGAGTAGAGGAAAGGCTGACGTGGCTAAAATGGCTGGAGTTCATGTTCCATGACCCATAACCCTGACATGATGCCATGTGAAGTCACCACTATTTAACATAAAGTTGTACAGCACAGAAACACACCCTTCGGTCCAACCTGTCCATGCTGACCAGCTATCCTAAATTAGTCCCATTTGTCAGCATTTGGCCCAGATCCCTCTAAGCCTTTCCTATTATATACCTATCCAGATGCATTTTAAATGTTGTAATTGTACTGCAGCTCAGTCCATACACACACCACCTCCAGAGAGAAAAAGTTGCCCCTTAGCTCCCTATTAAATCTTTCCTCTCTCACCTTAAACCCATACTCTCTACTTTTGGACTCACCTATCTTGGCTATTCACTCTGTCCATGCCTTTTATGATTTAATGAACTTCTATAA
>NW_025965821.1:59454-64006 GCF_021869965.1 Rhincodon typus | reverse complement strand
TGCCACTTGTTAGCCCAAGCCTTGTCCAGATATTGTCCAGATCTTGTTGCATTTGAACATAGACTGCTTCAGTATCTGAGGAGTCACGAATGGTAGTGCTGAACATTGTGCAATCACCGGTGAACATCCCCGCTCCTGACCTTATGTTGGGGGGAATGTCATTGATGAAGAAGCTGAAGATAGTTGGGCCTAGGACACTACCCTGAGGAACTCCTGCCGAGATGTCCTAGAGCTGAGATGCCAGATCTCCAGCAATTACATCTCAGCAGTGCTGCTACTGAGCTACTTTTGGTGGTGGTCACTGAAACGGCCCACTCAGACTACATTTTGTGCCCTTGCCACCCTCAGTGCTTCCTCCAAGTGTTCTTCAACAAGGAGTTTGATTAGATAAGGATAGCAGGTTGGCCGTGATCAGGAGGTTCCCTTCCCACATTAGACCTGATGCTGTGACACTTCACTGGGTCTCAAGGATAAATTGTTCAATAAATGCATTGGCCTTCATTGGTCAGAGCATTGAGTGTAGAAATTGGGATGTCATGTTGAGACCACTTTTGGAATACTGTGTTCAGTTCAGTGCTGTATGAAAAATATTGTTAAATGAGAAGGCTTACAGAAAAGATTTACAAAGATGTTGCTGGAGTTGGAGGGTTTGAGCGAAACGGAGAGGCTGAATAGGCTGGGGCTATTTTCCCTGAAGTGTTGGAGGCCGAGGGTGTGAAATTATGAGTTTAAGGTGAGAGAAGAAAGATTTAATAGGGAGCTAAGGTGCAACTTTTTCACACTGGAGGTGGTGTGTGTATGGATATACAACATTTAAAATGCATCTGGATGGGTATATAATAGGAAGGGCTTAGAGGGATCTGGGCCAAATGCTGACAAATGGGACTAATTTAGGATAGCTGGTCAGCATGGACAGGTTGGACCGAAGGGTGTGTTTCTGTGCTGTACAACTCTATGTTAAATAGTGGCGACTTCACATGGCATCATGCCAGGGTTATGGGTCATGGAACATGAACTCCAGCCATTTGGGCCACGTCAGCCTTTCCTCTACTCCCCAAACCTGAGTCACTGATCATACTGACTGGAATGGGCTCAGCTTTGAAAGGCTCTTAGGTGTCAGTTGAAGGCAAGATTATGATACATCTGAGCTCCGTGTTGAAGGATATTTAAGCAAAGTACCATTTGTCACTCTCCCTGATGTGCCTGACCATCCCGTGTCATCAACAGCATTCACTTTATCTCCCTGGCTGAGCTTTACCCTCCCCCTTGCCCTAACCTCATTTCCAAGGGTTGGACGATGGGCGTCCATTGGACTGGCTCATACAACACTGCACTAATGTGTCATTGCCTTCTGAAAAGGTTAGGCTGACGTAGGATGCTGTCACGCAGACAGCAGAAGGTTTTCACACCTAATAGCAATCTTGTTGGCTGGGTTACAAATGCTGTCTCTGTGGCCCACCACATTCTGAAGTGGGTCTTGGACCCGGGGCTTCTGGTCCAGAGGTGCGGACACTACTGACTGTGCTGCAAGACCTCCTTCACCTAATGTGGAGTCTTGAAAATGCTCCTACTTCTCCTTTGAGATGTATTTGTGTAGCACCTTTGGAGGTGTTGTAACCAGCAACTGGGCTGGGCCTCCCCTCTTTGGGAAGGGGAAGGTGCAGGGTTGACCTCCTTGAGTGTGTCTCAGATCATGAAAGGTTTTGTCAGGCGAGTGGCTGAAGAGTTGAGGGACAGGAGGATTTGCCATCAGCAGGAGTTGACAGAGGGTAGGAGGAGGCTGGTGTATGGTGCCCGAAGACCAACAAGTGGTCTGTGGCTGCACTGTGAACTCAATAGGCTGCTATCGGGATGCAAGTTGTTGTTGTTGTTAATAAGCCATCGAGCTCCTACTGGGAGATAGTAGGAACTCGAAACGTCAGCTTTCCTGCTGGTCTGATGCTGCTTGGCCTGCTGTGTTCATCCAGCTCTGCACCTTGTTATATCAGGTTTAAGTCCCGTCTGTTTCAGAAATGTGTAATAACATCTCTTAATAGGTTGATGAGAATAAAAAAAATAGGCCTCTTGTGCTGCAGTTATACTGTCCCTACCCTGGACTGAGAGACCTGGGTTCAAGTCCCACAATCTGCAACGGTGTGTAATAACATCTCTGAACAGGTTGATTAGAAAGATACGTTAAAAATTTGAGAAAAATTGTGCGTACACTAGGGGCCCTCTTGTGGAGTGGTGGTGGTGTCTTTACCTCTTGACCATGAGGTTCAACTCCTACCTGCTCCAGAGGTGTGTAGTAACATCTCTGAACAAGTTTGTTAGAAAAATAAGTTAAATACAAAAAAAAGTTCAGGGTGCTAATACCTTAGAGCAGCATTGATGCCCAGAAATGGTCAGTGCCAGAGCTCTTAGTAAATAAACCCTGAAACACAGTGTCCCCTGCAAATCCTCCCTAAAACTAAGCCTCCTGTAAATAAACTCTGAGGCGACTGTAAACAAACCCTAAAACACAGGACCTCCAGTTAATAAAACCTAAAACACAAGGCCCACTGTGAATCAACACGAAAGAACACAGCTCCCCCTACAGCATTGCGAATTAGTCGGATTGAGTTAGTACCTCATAGTCAGCAAGTCAGTTCTGAGGCAGTGCCTCTTTGTCAAAGAGTCAGATTTGAGGGAGTGCCATTGGATGATAAGTTTTGAGTTATTGCAGCACTGTGAGAGTGTTGGAGTGAGATAGCAACTCAGTGTCAGCAGGTCAGTTCTGAGGGAGTACCTCATTGTCAGAGGGTCAGTTCTGAAGCAATGCGCTGTAGTTTAGGATTTATTTACAGTGAGCTCTGGGTTTTAGCATTTATTTACAGGAGGATCTTCATTTTATGGTTTTGTTTACAGTTGGCTCTTTGTTTTAGGGTTTATTTACAATGAGCTCTGTGTTTTATGGTTTATTTACAGTGCCATCTGTGTTTTTGTGTTTATTTATAGGGCGTTCTGTGTTTTAGGGCTTTTTTTGCAGGGAACTCTGTGTTTTAGGGTTTATTTCCAGGAGGCTCTCTATTTTAGGGTTTGTTTACAGGAGGCTCTGTGTTTTACTGTTTATTTGCATGAGTACTCTCTGTTTTAGGTTATTTTTCAGGGGGCTCTGTGTTTTATGGTTTACATACAGGGAGCTATGTGTTTTAGAGTTTATTTACATTGAGCTCAGTGTTTGTTTGTTTGCAGGAGTCTCTGTTTTAAGATTTATTTACAGGGGTGCTCTCTGTTTTAGGGTTTGTTTACAGGAGGCTCTGTGTTTTACTGTTTATTTGCATGGGTACTCTCTGTTTGAGGCACTGACTGAGTATTGACCTTCTGACAAGAAGTCACTTATTCAGAACTGGCCTTCTGACAATGTCACTCATTCAGATCTGACCCTCCAGCAAGGAGGTACTGCCTCAGAACTGATCCGCTGACAGTAAAGCACTGCCCCCTCATTTCTGACCCTCTGACAGAGCTGCAATATCTCAGGACTGAACTTCTAATCATATTGCACTCCATCAATTCTGAACCCAATGCATTGAGGTACTGACTCAGTATTTACTGTCTGCTACTAATACACTCACTCAGAACTGACCCTCTAGCAATGTGACCCTGCCTCAGAACTAACCCTGTGACAATGAGGCACTGCCCTCAGCACCGAATCTCTAATCATGTGGCTCTTCCCCCAGTTTTGAGGCACTCCTTCCATACTGACCCACGAACAATGAGGCAAACTCTCAAGAATAATCCTTCAGCAATGAGATATCGCCTTACAACAGAGCCACTGACATCAAGGACCTCTCTTTGGACTGCGTCTGATAATGAAGCACTGACTTGGTTCTGACCCTCTGACAATGAGGCACTGACTAGGCCCTGCGCTTAGGGATAGAACTTGTCGCACTCAGTAGTAACTCCAAACCTGGAAAATACCCTCGGTTTGTTGTCTCCCTTCCAACCTAATAAGTAGACAACAAAAGGGCTCCATTGGCTGGGGAGGTGATGGCCTGGTGATATCATCGATGGACTGTCAATCCAGAGATCCAGATAATGTTCTGGGGACCAGGGTTTGAATCCTGCCACGGCGGACAGTTGAATTTTAATTCAATAAATATCTGCAATTAAGTATCTAATGTTGACCACGAACCCATTGTCAATTGTCAGGAAAAACCCATCTGGTTCACTTTAGGGAAGGAAACTGCCATCCTTACCTGATCTGGCCTACATCTGACTCCAGACCCACTGCAATGTGGTTGAGTCTTAACTGCCCACTGGGCAATTAGGGATGGGCAATAAATGCTGCCTCGCCAGCCTGTGAATGAATAAAGACAAAAAAAAAGTTTTTCGGCACGCCTTAAGATGCAATATTAAGGCGCTATATCAATGCACGTTGTTGCCTTTCTCTCCCCTGTCGGCTACAGGAGAATGAAAAGAGAGCCTGTGCCCTGCAGGAGGAACATGACTTTTATTCCACCCAGTCCCAGGAGCTCCAGGTCTCTCTCTCGGAGCTGACAGCAGAGAAAAAGAAGGCAGAGAGTGAGCTGAA
>NW_025965821.1:57699-58954 GCF_021869965.1 Rhincodon typus | reverse complement strand
AAGTGCTTAACTCGCTGACATAAGCACGTTAGTCAAACCAACATCAAAACTTGAGTCATTTGGTGAAGTTCAGATTTTGGTTTCCTGAAGTGCTGATCTCACTGAAATAAACATGTTAGTCAAAACAGCATAAAAAATTAAGTCATTTGATGAAGGTTTGATTTCGGCCTTCTGAAGTACTTCACTCGCTGAAATAAGCATGTTCGTCAAAACAACATCAAAAGTTGAATCATTTGGTGAAGTTGAGATTTTTGACTTCTGAAGTGCTTATCTCAATGAAATAAACATGTCAGTCAAATAATATCAAAAGTTGAGTCATTTGTTGAATTTGAGATCTTGGTCTTCTGATATGCTTATCTCGCTGGAATAACAATCTTATTCAAAACAGCATAAAATATTAAGTCGTTTGGTGAAGTTGAGATTTTAAACTTCTGAAATGTTTATCTCGATGAAATAGCACGTTTGTCAAAACAAAATCAAAAGTTGAGTCATTTGGTAATGTTGAGATTTTTGACTTCTGAAGTGCTTATCAGACTCAAATAAGCATGTTAGTCAAACAGACATCGAAACTTGAGTCATTTAGTGAAGTTGTGATTTTGGTCTTCTGAAGTGCTTATCTCACTGAAATAGGCCTATTCGTCAAAACAACGTCAAAAGTTGAGTCATTTGGTGAAGTTGAGATTTTGATCTTCTAACGTGCTTATCTCAAAGAAAACAGCATGTTATTCAAACCAACATCAAAAAGCCACTAATTTGGTGAAGTTGAGATATTGCTCCTCCGATATGCTTATCTGAGTGAAATAAGCGTGTTATTCAAAAAAGCATCAATAATTAAGTCATGTGGTGAAGTTGAGATTTTTGACTTCTGAAGTGCTTCTCTCACTCAAATAAGTATGTTAGTCAAACAAACATCAAAACTTGACTGATTTTGTGAATTTGAGATTTTGGTCTTCTGATATGCTTATCTCGCTGGAATAACAATCTTATTCAAACCAGCATCAAAAGTTAGGTCATTTGTTGAGGTTGAGATTTTGGTCTTTTGATATGCTTATCTCGCTGAAATAAGCACGTTTTGCTAAACAACATCAAAAGTTGAGTCATTTGGTAATGTTGAGATTTTTGACTTCTGAAGTGCTTATCCCACTGAAATAAGCATGTTAGTCAAAACAGCATCAAAAGTTGATTCATTTGTTGAATTTGAGATTTTAGTCTTCTGGTATGCTTTTCTCGCTGGAATAACAATCTTATTCAAACC
>NW_025965821.1:54641-57689 GCF_021869965.1 Rhincodon typus | reverse complement strand
TAAACAACATCAAAAGTTGAGTCATTTGGAAAAGTTGAGATTTTTGAAATCTGAGGTGTTTATCTCACTATCATAAGCAGGTTAGTCAAACAAACATCAAAAAATAATTAATTTGGTGAACTTGAGATATTGGTATTCTGAAGTGCTTATCTGAGTTAAATGCACATTGTGGTCAAAACAGCATCAAAAATTAAGTCATTTGTTGAATTTGAGATTTTAGTCTTCTGCTATGCTCATCCTGCTGAAACAAGCACGTTTGTCAAAACAACATCAAAAGTTGTGTCATTTGCTGAAGTTGAGATTTTGATCTTCTGAAGTGCTTATCTCAATGAAATAAGCATGTTAGTCAAAACAGCATTAAAAATTAAGTCATTTGGTGAAGGTGAGATTTTTGACTTCTGAAGTTCGTATCTCACTGAAATAAGCATTTTAGTCAAATCAGCAGCAAAACTTGAGTCATTTGGTGAAGTTGAGATTTTGATCTTCTGACGTGCTCATCTCAAAGAAATCAGCATGACATTCAAACCAACATTAACAACTAACTCATTTCCTGAAGTTGAGATATTGGTCTTCCAATGTGCTTATCTGAATGAAATAAGTGTGTTAGTCAAAACAGCATCAATGATTAAGTCATTTGGTGACGTTGAAATTTTAACCTTCTGAAGTGTTTAACTCGCTGATGTATGCATGTGAGTCAAAACAACAACAAAAGCTGAGTCATTTGGTGAAGTTGAGATTTTGATCTTCTGAAGTGCTTATCTCAATGAAATAAGCATGTCATTCAAACCAACATCAACAACTAACTCATTTGGTGAAGTTCAGATATTGGTCGTCTGAGGTGCTTATCTGAGTGAAATAAGCATGTTCGACGAAACAGCGTCAAAAGTTAAATCATTTGGTGACGTTGAGAGTTTTGGCTTCTGAAGCGCTTAACTCGTTGAAATAAGCATGATAATCAAACCAACATCAGAACTTGAGTCATTTGGTGAAGTTCAGATTTTGTTTTTATGAACTGCTTATCTCTCTGAAATAAGCATGTTATTCAAAACAGCTTTAAAGTTTGAGTCATTTGGTGAAGTTGAGATTTTTGACT
This sequence comes from Rhincodon typus, assembly GCF_021869965.1. Classification (NCBI taxonomy): domain Eukaryota; kingdom Metazoa; phylum Chordata; class Chondrichthyes; order Orectolobiformes; family Rhincodontidae; genus Rhincodon; species Rhincodon typus. Next base: position 56,596 of record NW_025965821.1, on the reverse strand, counting down.
TCTGAAGTGCTTATCTCACTCAAATAAGCATCTTAGTCTAACCAACATCAAAACTTGAGTCATTTGTTGAGGTTCAGATTTTGGTCTTATGAAGTTCTTATCTGAGTGAAACAAGCATGTTAGTCAAAACAGCATAAAAACTTAAGTCATTTGGTGAAGTTGAGATTTTCGCCTTCTGAAGTGCTTAACTCGCTGAAATAAGCATGATAGTCAAAACAACATCAAAAGTTGAGTCATTTGGTGAAGTTGAGATTCTGAACTTCTGAAGTGCTTATTTCACTGGAGGAAGCCTGTTAGTCAATCTACCATCAAAATTTGAGTCATTTAGTGAAGTTCAGATTTTGGTCTTCTGAAGTGCTTATCTCACTGAAATAAGCATGTTAGTCAAAACAACATCAAAAGTTGAGTCATTTTGTGGAGTTTAGATTTTGATCTGCTCACGTGCGAAACTCAAAGAAATCAGCATTTCATTTAAACCAACATCAAAAACCAACTCCTTTGGTTAAGTTGAGATATGGGTCTTCCGATGTGCTTATCTGAGTGAAATAAGCGTGTTCGTCCAAACACCATCAATAATTAAGTCATCTGGTGAAGTTGAGATTTTTGACTTCTGAAGTGCTTACCAGACTCAAATAAACATGTTAGTCAAACAAACATCAAAAGTTGAGTCATTTTGTGAAGTTCAGATTTTTGTCTTCGGAAGTGCTTAACTCGCTGACATAAGCACGTTAGTCAAACCAACATCAAAACTTGAGTCATTTGGTGAAGTTCAGATTTTGGTTTCCTGAAGTGCTGATCTCACTGAAATAAACATGTTAGTCAAAACAGCATAAAAAATTAAGTCATTTGATGAAGGTTTGATTTCGGCCTTCTGAAGTACTTCACTCGCTGAAATAAGCATGTTCGTCAAAACAACATCAAAAGTTGAATCATTTGGTGAAGTTGAGATTTTTGACTTCTGAAGTGCTTATCTCAATGAAATAAACATGTCAGTCAAATAATATCAAAAGTTGAGTCATTTGTTGAATTTGAGATCTTGGTCTTCTGATATGCTTATCTCGCTGGAATAACAATCTTATTCAAAACAGCATAAAATATTAAGTCGTTTGGTGAAGTTGAGATTTTAAACTTCTGAAATGTTTATCTCGATGAAATAGCACGTTTGTCAAAACAAAATCAAAAGTTGAGTCATTTGGTAATGTTGAGATTTTTGACTTCTGAAGTGCTTATCAGACTCAAATAAGCATGTTAGTCAAACAGACATCGAAACTTGAGTCATTTAGTGAAGTTGTGATTTTGGTCTTCTGAAGTGCTTATCTCACTGAAATAGGCCTATTCGTCAAAACAACGTCAAAAGTTGAGTCATTTGGTGAAGTTGAGATTTTGATCTTCTAACGTGCTTATCTCAAAGAAAACAGCATGTTATTCAAACCAACATCAAAAAGCCACTAATTTGGTGAAGTTGAGATATTGCTCCTCCGATATGCTTATCTGAGTGAAATAAGCGTGTTATTCAAAAAAGCATCAATAATTAAGTCATGTGGTGAAGTTGAGATTTTTGACTTCTGAAGTGCTTCTCTCACTCAAATAAGTATGTTAGTCAAACAAACATCAAAACTTGACTGATTTTGTGAATTTGAGATTTTGGTCTTCTGATATGCTTATCTCGCTGGAATAACAATCTTATTCAAACCAGCATCAAAAGTTAGGTCATTTGTTGAGGTTGAGATTTTGGTCTTTTGATATGCTTATCTCGCTGAAATAAGCACGTTTTGCTAAACAACATCAAAAGTTGAGTCATTTGGTAATGTTGAGATTTTTGACTTCTGAAGTGCTTATCCCACTGAAATAAGCATGTTAGTCAAAACAGCATCAAAAGTTGATTCATTTGTTGAATTTGAGATTTTAGTCTTCTGGTATGCTTTTCTCGCTGGAATAACAATCTTATTCAAACC
>NW_025965821.1:52204-54141 GCF_021869965.1 Rhincodon typus | reverse complement strand
CCTGGACCAAGGGGGAGAAAATGGAGTCGAGATAGGTGGAGATAAGTTCTGTCAGGCAGGAGCAGGCGGAGACAATGGGTCGACCAGGGCAGTCAGCTTTGCTGGAAAAGCTCAGCAGGTCTGGCAACATCTGTGAAGGAGAAAACAGAGTTAACGTTTCAGGTCAGGGGACCCCTTCCTCAGAACTTCAGTACACTGCCAACACTGAGGTGCTGTCTCACTCCAACCCTCTCAGTGCTGCAATAACCCGGATTTGATCCTCTATTCGCGTGGCATGCCCTTAGGACTGATTCTGTAATCGTGTGGCACTGCCTCAGTGATGACCGTTAGACAACACTGCGCTTCTGCATTACTGACTGTGTGACAAACAGGCACTGCCTCAGATCTGACTTGCTGATTGTGAGGTACGACCTGAATCTGACTATGTCGCAGTAATTTACTGGGGGCTCTGTTATTTAGTGTTGATTTACAGTGGGTCTTGTGTTTTAGCGTTCATTAACTGGAGGCTCTGTGATTTAGGGGATTTTTGCAGTCGTCGGTTTGAGGGTTTATGGGGATTTTAGGGAGGATTTACAGGGTTTATTTACAGGGAGCTCTATGCATTACACTTTATTTACAGCGGGCTCTGACTTTTATGGTTTATTAACTGGGGGTTGTCCCGGCCCCAGCCTCCATCCCCAATCTGTCCCAGCCCCATCCCCACCCCGCGGAACTGACCCTAACCCCAGCCCGCAGCCTGTCCCGGCTCCCGGCCCAAACCACAGACTGTTCCAGACCCGGCCGCGGCTCGCAGCCCCCGACACGAATCCCAGCCTGTCCTGGCCCGGAACCCATGCCCCCAACCCCCACCCCAACCCTAGCCTGTCCCGGCCCCAAACCTAACCAAAAACTGAGCCCCAATCCTAACCCTAAACCTGGCCCCTGACCGCAGACCTGCGCCTTCAGCCCCCAGCCAAATCCTGGCCGACAGCCTGTCGCAGCCCCGGCCCGGCCCGGTCCGACCCAATCCGGGGCCCCAGCCTAGACCATCACCGTTAACCTAGCCTTAGCCTCAGCCCTCTGACCCAGCCCCCAAACCTAACCAAAACCTTCGCCCCAACCTGGACCCTGACTCTAAACCCGGCCCCAGCTCCACAGCTAGGCCCGACCCGGCCCGACCTTATTCAGGGCCCCAGACCAGACCATCACCGGAAACCTAGCCTTAGCCTCCGCCCTACTCACCAGCCCCAGACCCCAGTCCTCAGCTCCTTTCCCAGCCGTAAACGTAAACCGGCCCCAGGCACCAACCACCAGCCTGTCGCAGCCCCGACCCTGCCGCAGCTTGTCCCCGACCCCAACCCTAACCCCAGACTGTCCCGGCCGCGGCCCCCAGTCCCCGACCCCAACCCTAACTCTGGAATGTCCCGGCCATCGGACACCGACCCTAACCCCTGGCCCTCGGCCCGAAGCCTGTCCGCCACGGCCCAGGCAACCAGCAGCGACCCTACCACACCCTGCCCAGATGCCAGCGACCTAGACCCAGACCCAGAGTCAGCCATCAGCGCCCCCCAGCCCAACATTCCCCCGCAGCCTGTCGCAGCCCTGACCCTGACCCTAACCCCAACCACGGCCCTGAGCCTGGGCCCGACCACGACCTGACCGCGACCCCGAACACGACGCAGTTAAGGTCCCAGCACCCAGCCCGCAGCCCCGACCCTAACCTCTGCCTGTCCCAGACCGGAGCCCCTACGTAACTCTAACCCCAGCCCCAGGCTGACCCGGCCCTCATCCTTCACCCTAATCCCAGCCTCTCCCTCTGCTGGCCCCGAATATCCTGTGCCCCGGCCCTCAGCCATCCCACCACCGCCCCCCTCTTCCCTCCTACCCCGACTGAGCTTGTCCCGGTCCTGGTCCCAGCCCCCAACTGCAGCCTCAACACTGACCTCAACTCTAACCTT
>NW_025965821.1:48867-51704 GCF_021869965.1 Rhincodon typus | reverse complement strand
GCTAGATAAGAAAGAAGTGAGTTTAGCAAGGCTAAATACATTTTGATGCAAGAGGCATAAGGAAAAAGATAAGTGTCCGGAAGACACAGATAGGCATGTGCGAGTATGATATCCTAGCTATAACCAAGACTTGGAAGATGGGCAACCTTGATGGATCAACGTTCCTTTGGGTATCCAGACAAGATACTGAGTGAAGAGTAGGGAGCTGCTGGATGGTTGCAATATTGATCAAGGAGTCGACTATAGAGGTGAGGAGGGTTGGTACCTTGGAAAGGTCATCCAATGAGATCATATAGCAAGTAGTCAAAATACAAAAGGGTTGAACGCACTACTGCACCTGACACTGTAGGCCCTCAAACAGTCAAGGGGAGAGAGAGCGAAAGAGGGTGAGAATCAAATAATTAATCAGCTTTCAGAGAATGCACGAGTAATACGGGAGTAAGTGGATGGGATATTTTATTCTCCAAACACTAACTGGGATAGTTTGTGCAAGCAAAGTAGGGAGGGAGCAAAATTCTTCAATCTCATTCAGGAGAATTTTTTCACCCAGTCCATGGAAAAAGCCCAAAAAGGGAGGGAGCAGTTCTTCACCCAATATTTGGAATTGAGCTCAGCAGTTGAAAGGCATCATCAGTAGAACAGAGACAACACAGTATGGAGCTGGAGGAACACAGCAGGCCAGGCAACATCAGAGGAGCAGGAAAGTTGACGTTTCAGGTTTGGACCCTTCTTCAGAAATGGGGAGGGGGAAGGGAGCTGGGAAATAAATAGAGAGAAGAGGGGTGGGGCTGGGGAAGGTACGTGGGATGGTGATCGATGAGTGCAGGTAGGGAGTGGTGGGGATTAGTCAGTGGGGTGGGAGTGGCAGATAGGTAAGGAAGAAGATGGATAGGTTGTGTCAGGTCAAGGAGATCGGGATGAGGGGCCGGTTTGGACATGGGATGAGGCCAGGTGTGGGGAGATTTAAAAACCGGTGATTTCCATGTTTAGGCCATCGGGCTGTAGGCTCCCAAGGCAGAATATGAAGTGCTGCTCCTCCAGTTTACAGGTGGTGTCATTGTGACACTGGAGGAGGCCCAGGATGGACATGTCACCCAGAGAGTGGGAGGGTGAGTTAAAATGGTTTGTGATCAGAAGGTGTTGTTGTTTGTCGCAAACAGAGCGCACGTGGTCTCCGAGCCTCCGCTTGGTCTCACCGATGCAGAGGAGGCCACATCGTGAGCAGTGGATACAATAGATCGAGTTGGCAGATGTGCAGGTGAACCTTTGTCTGATGTGGAAGGTTTTTTTCGGGTCCTGCAATGTAGGGGAGGGGGCAGGTGTCGGGGCAGTTGTAGCACTTCCTGCGGTTGCAGGGAAAGGTGCCGAAGGTGGTGGGGCTAGTGGGGAGTGTGGATCGGACAAAGGAGTCGTGGAGAGAGTGGTCCCTGCAGAAGGCAGATACGGGTGGGGAGGGAAATATATCCTTCGTATTGGGGTCAGATCGCAGGTGGTGGAAGTGACGAAGGATGATATGTTGGATACGGAGGTTAGTGGGGTGATACGTGAACAGAGCGCAAGGCCACCCCCTTAGTCTGTAGGAAGTGGGAGGAATTGATGGAGAAGTTGTTAAGGGTAAGGATGAGTTCAGTTAAGTGAATAAGGGTGTCGGTGGAGGGGGAACTGGTTGAGCCTGCGGGCTATGAAAAAGTGGTGGGCTTTAAGGCCATCCGCATGGGGAATGCAAGTATACAGAGATTGGACGTCCATAGTGAAGATGAGGTGTTGGGGGCCAGGGAATTGGAAGTCTTGGAGGAGGTGGAGGGCGTGGGTGGTGTCCCGGATATAGGTGGGGAGTTCCTGGATCAGGGGGGAGCAAACAGAGTCAAGGTAAGCAGAGGTGAGTGTCACAATGACACTACTCATAAACTGGAGAAGCAGCACCTCATATTCCGCCTTGGGAGCCGACAGCACAATGGCCTAAACATGGAATTCACCAGCTTTAAAATCACCCCACGCTCGGCCTCAACCCATATCCAGCCCTCCCTCTCATCCCCCCACCTCCTTGACCTGACACAACCTGTCCATCTTCTCTCCCACATATCCTCCAATACTCCCAACTCACTGACCAATCCCCACCACTGCCTACCTGCACTCACTTATCACCATCCCACCTACCTTCCTCAGCCCCACCTGTCCTCAATTTATTTATTTCAGATCTCCCTTCCGCATCTCCCATTTCTGAAGAAGGGTCCCGACCCGAAACGTCAGCTTTCCTGCTCCTCTGATGCTGCCTGGCCTGCTGTGTTCCTCCAGCTCCACATTGTGTTATCTCTGACTCCGGCAGCGACAGTTCTTACTGTCTATCAGGAGAACAGCATTTGAGATACTGACCATAACTCAGTTAGATTTAGGGTGGTTGCAGACAGGGAAAAGAATGGGCCAGGAATAAAAATTCCAAACTGGGGAATGGTTAATTTTACTCCGTTAAGATACAGTTTGGCCTAAGTGTCACTATTAGCGGATAAAACTGTCTCGAGTAGCAGGAGGCATTCCCTAAGGAGAAAATAGCAAAGAGTTCAGCGTGAGTATATTCCCATAACAACAAAGATTGAGACCAAGACCGGAGAATGCTGGATACCAAGGGAGAAAGGTTAAGCTTAAAGAGAAAAAAGAGAGGCTTATGGCAGATACAAATGTTTCAGTATGACGAGGTTCCTAGAGGAGTACAAAAAAGGCAGGAAAAAATTAAAATTGCAGGCGAGGACTTAAAAATGAAATTAGGAAAGTTAAGAAGATGCATGAGAAAGCATTGGAGGGGGAAGAATGGTGGAAACCCAAAGGTGTTTTTTCAATAC
>NW_025965821.1:40369-48367 GCF_021869965.1 Rhincodon typus | reverse complement strand
GAAAATAGCAAAGAGTTCAGCGTGAGTATATTCCCATAACAACAAAGGTTGAGACCAAGACTGGAGAATGCTGGATACCAAGGAAGAAAGGTTAAGTTTAAAGCGAGGCTTATGGCAGATACAGATGTTTCAGTGTGCCTAAGTTCCTAGAGGAGAACAAAAAAGGCAGGAAAAAATTAAAATTGCAGGCGAGGACTTAAAACTGAAATTAGGAATGTTAAGAAGATGCATGACAAAGCATTGGAGGGGGAAGAATGGTGGAAACCCAAAGGTGTTTTTTAAATACGTAAAAAGCAAGAGACTAATAGAGAAAGATAGGACCCATTTGAGACTGCAGAGGTAATATGTGCGTGGACACAGAAAACATTGGGATAATCTTCAATGAATACTTCCAAACGGAAAAGGATGATGCAGTTGTAGATGTCAGGATGGAGGACTGTGAAATATTTGGAGAAATTAACAGAGAGAGAGAGATGGTCTTAGCAGCCTGAAAAGTGGATAAATCTGCAATCCCAGATGAGATCTGTCCCAGGCTGTTGAAGGAGGCAAGGCAGGGGGTATCACGGGTTCTAGCAGTAATTTTCACATCCTCTCTGGCCACAATAATCTCCAATAACAAACAACAACCCATATGACATCTAATGTCTGATACCTAATATTAATTTTTAATATGCTCTGGAACCTCACTGAAATCTCCGTCTACAATGTCTTTCACCTCTGTGAATACAGAAGAGAAACATTCATTGAAGACCTCAACCAAATCCTCTGGGTCCACATAAAGGTTGCTCCTTTGGTCTCCAATAGGTTCCACTCATTCCCTGGCAAGCGTCTTGCTCCTAAAATGCTTTGGGGCTTTCCTTAATTCCATCTGCCAAAGATTTTGTTAACACTCTTTGTTCTCTGAATTTCATTTTTTGAGCCCCCTCTACAAACACTATACTTTTGAAGAGCCTCCCCTGTTTTTAATGCTCTGTACCTGACGTACGCTTTCTTCCTTTTTCATCATCGAATTCTCAGTATCCCTCGGCTTGCTGTCCTTGCCTGTCAATCTTGGAGGATCATGCTTGGCCTTCACTATATTACTACTTTTTCAAAACTCCCACTTTCTAGATTTAGACTTACCTGCAAGTAGCTGCTCCCAGTCCATGTTTATCAGATCCTGTCTAATGATATTAAATTTGGCCTCCCTCCAATTTGGACAATTTACAGAGTATGGTCACTATCCCCAGTATGTTTGTCCACTGATAGTTCAAACTCTTGATTCCTTAGGATTGGGTCTAACACTGCTCCATCTCTCGGAGGACTGTCTCCGTACTGGCACAAAAAGCTTTCCTGGATGCAATTTAAAAATTCCATCCTGTCTGATCCTTTCACACTGAGACAATCCCAGTTGATGTTAGCAAAATCCCTGATACTGAAATCCTATTTCTCTGACACCTATCTGTGATTTGTCAATATATCTGCTCCTTACAAAATTGTAAGGGGCAGCACGGTGGCTCAGTGGTTAGCACTGCTGCCTCACAGTGTTAGGGATCCTGGTTCAATTCCAGCCTCAGGTGACTGTCTATGTGGAGCTTGCACGTTCTTCCCATGTCTGTGTGGTTCTCAGGTTTCCTCCTGTAGGCCAAAGATGTGCAGGTTAGGTGGACTGACCATACTAAGTTGCCCAATGGTGTTAGGGATGTGTTTGCCATGGGAAATGCAGGGTTACGGGGAAAGGGTCGGGGGATGGGTCGGTGTAGGATGCTCTTCAGAGGAGTGGTGCAGACTTGTTGGGCCAAATGGCCTGTTTCCACACTTTAGGGATTCTATGATCCTGTCTATCTCCTTCTGACTGTTGGGAGGCCTGTAGTATAATCCCAGCAAAGTGATTGCCCCTAAGCTCTACCCAGATGGCCTCATTTGAAGATCCTTCTGAGACATACTCTGTCATTAATGCAGTGATGGTTTCCTTTATCAATAATGCAATGTTCCCCATCTCTCTTACATCCACCCATCATTCCTGAAACTTATATAACCCGGAATGTTCAGCTGCCAGTCCTGTCAGTCCTTCAACCATGTCTCAGTGATTGCAACAACATCATATTCCCACGTGCTGATCAATTGTAAGTTCATCCACCTTACCAATCAGGCTCCTTGCATTAAAATAGATATAGATTAGCTTTCTGGACCTCCCATGTGCCTTATCCTTCTTCATCTACTGGAGGATCCTAGTATTCCTTCTATATCTAATTCAACATTGCTCCTGACTTTACGTCTGTTCTGTGTTCCATTCCCCTGACAGATCAGTTTAAACCTTACCCATGCAAACCTCCCAATAAGGATACTGGACCCACTCCAGTTTAGGTACAATCTGTCCAGCTTGTACAGGTCCCACCTACCCACAGAAAGTGTTCCAACAATCCTAAAGTCTAAAGCTCTCCTTCCAACACCGTCCCTTTAGCCACGCCTTCATCTGATCTACCTTCCTATTCCTACACACAGTGGCACACGGCTCGACAGTAGTTTTTTTATTTATGCATTTTGTGGGATGTGGGCATCACTGGTAGGGCCCAGCATTTCTTGCCCGTCCCTCGTTGCCCTTGGGAAGGTGGTGGTGAGCTGCCTTTTTGAACTGCAGCAGTCCAGCTTCTGCGGATTGGCCCACAATTCCAGCAGGGAGGGAATTCCAGGATTTTGACCCAGCAACAGTGAAGGGATCGTGATATATTTCCAACTCAAGATGGTGAGTAGTTTGGAGGGGGATCTTGCAGGGGGTGATATTCCCATGTATCTGCTGCACTTGACCTTCTGGATGGAAGTGGTCGTGGGTTTGAAAGGTGCTGTCTGAGATCTTTGGTGAATTTCTGCAGTGCATCTCGTACACACGGTTTCTACTGAGCGTCGGTGTTGGAGGGAGTGAATGCTTGTGGATGTAATGCCAGTCAAGGGAGGCAACATGGGATTTTAGGGTCTTATTTGCCACCACAGAGCCCCCGACAGCTCCCCTTGCAATTGAGTCCCCTGTCACTGAAGCTCTCAAAGTCTTTGTCCTCCCCTGCTGGGTAGTAGAACCAACCCTGGTGCCACAAACCCAGCTGCTGCTGCTTCCCCCTGAGACACCAATGCCTACCCACCAACTTGGCCTGTCTCTTTGAGAAGGAGATGGGCACAGTCGACTCCTGAGCTGCCTGCCCACACTTACTAGTCTTCCTGGTGGTCACCCAACTCTTCTCTGTCTGTGTAGTCCTTACTGGTGGCATGACCAGCTCGCTAAATGTGCTTTTCCATGACGTTCTCAGCTTCAGGGATGCTCTGTAGTGAGCTCCATGACAGCTGCAGGCACTCCATGCGGCAAATCAGGAGCTGCGGCTGAACGCACTTCCCGTGTACGTATAGTCATCATGGAGACTGGAAGTGCCCCTTATTCCCCACTTACTGCAGGAGGAGCATTCCACGGGGCCAAGCTCTCCTACCATTGTGAGCGTTACCAACTACAAATGATAAAACTAGGAGCAATTTATTCAACCTTCCCCAATACTCACCAAAACAGATTTCTCACACTGTCTCTCTTCGTGACAAACTACAAACCACAAAAGTGCACTCTGTTTCCCACTCTGTACTACTTTCTCATTGCTTGAAGCTGGTTCCTAAGCAGCCAATCACCTCACTGTTTCCCCGGCTGTTTACCCCTGTCCAGAATGAAATTCTATTTTAACTTTTATTGCTCGCTGCTCAGCACAAGCTCCTCCCCCACAGGCTCCACTGTGGTATTCCGATTGCTGGTGAGTGTCTCCGCAATCTGGTTTTGCTATGCTTTGTGCTGGGTTCCCTATCCTCAGGTTCAATTTATCCTGTTTTTAAAAAAAAACTTTACAAACTATGAATCAACAAAAAGGTTGGGGGTGGGGGGATGCATCTCTTCCCTTTGCGCTGATCTCCCACACTACACCAGAATCCCCGAGATTACACACTTGTTCAGGCTATGCCTGGTTGTGATCTATACTTCCGGCCTGTGTGAATACTGTATGATTCTATGTGCCATGATGCCCCATGAGCACACGGAGGAAACCCACGCGGACACAGGGAGAATGTGAAAATAGGCAGTTGCCCAAGGCTGGAATCAAATCAGGTCCCTGGTGCTGTGAGGCAGCAGTGCTAATCACCGAGCCACCCATGCTGCCCATGGTATTTAATTTCAAGATTCTCTCACAAGTAGAAACATCTTCTTTGCATCCACTCTTTCAAGTCTCCTCAGAATTGTGGATGTTTTTATAAGATACCCCTCATTCTCCTAAACTCTAAAAAATAAAGTTGTCAACTCCTTCAACCCAGGAATGAGCCCAGTGAATCTCTTTTGAACCACCTCCAATTGCAGTATATCCTTTCTTAAATACAGGGATTAAAACTACACAGTATTCCAGGTGCAGCCTCACTAGCACTCGACACACTTGTAACAAGACTTCCCAGTTTTTAAACTCCAACCACTTTAGCAATAACGGTCAAATTCCATTTGCCTTCTTAATTCCTTGCCGCATCTCCATTCTAAAATTTTGTTTTATGCACAAGAACACCCAGATCCCTCTGCGCGACACTTTCTTGGAGTCTCTGCCTGTAAATAATAGTCTGCCATTTGATACCTGTGACCAAAGTGCATGACACTATGCTTTCCTACTTTAAACTCCATCTTCCATGTCCTTGCCCACCTATTCAACCTGTTTATATCCCCTTACAGATTCCCTATGTCCTCATCACAACATGCCCTCCCACCTATTTTTGTATCATCAGTAAATTTGAATTTATGTTCTGCTCCTTCCTCCAAGTCATTACTATAAACACAGCAAACTTTATTTTAACTGGCACGATTGATAAACCAGCAAAAATAATGCTCTTCAAATACCAAGGGTTTACTGTACTATTCTGCACAATTATTGTAGTTTTTTAAAAATTTATTTACTCAATGTCAATGTACTTGTTGTTTAATCAAATAGCCACGTGAAATATCAACAGTTGATTCAATTTCGAGTCAATTTCATCTCAAATACTGCAATCTCCACGATGTCTGAGTAGTCAGTTGAGGATGTGATTGAGAAGGCTCTCTGCTGGTAAGTTTTATTTAAGACAGAGTTGCATTATTATTTAAGTGATTGATGCCGTAAATAAAGTATAATAGTGATGTGTATAACCCCTGCATTATGTTTCTATTACTTAGCATGTGTTTTTACTTTGATTATATGGACCTCTTGATTATCTGGAATATTTGATCAACTGGCACACTTCTGGTCCTATCGATGCCGGATAATAAAAAGTTTGCTGTGGTAAATAATTGAGGCCCTGAGACTCACCATTGTGGCACTCTACTAGTTACATCTTTCCAACCTGAAAAAGACCTATTAATCCTGATTCTCAGTCTTCTGTGCATCAACCAATCCTCTATCCATGCTAATACATTACCCCCCACCCCGATACTGCAAGCTCCTATCTTGTGCAATAACATTTTAGGTGGCACCTTATTGAATGTTTCTGAAAATCCAAGTTTGCTACATTGACCGGCTCCCCCTTATCAACTCTGCTTGTTATAGGGTGGCACGGTGGCTCAGTGGTTAGCACTGCTGCCTCACAGCACCAGGGACTCAGGTTCAATTCCACCTTCAGGTGCCTGTCTGTGTGGAGTTTGCACATTCTCCCTGTGTCTGCGTGGATTTCCTCTGGGTGCTCTGGTTTCCTCCCATAGTCCAAAGATGTGCAGGCTAAGTGGATTGGCCATGCTAATTTGTCTGTAGTGTTCAGGGATGTGTAGATGGGTTACAGGGAAATGGTAGTGGGTCTGGGTGGGGTGCTCTGAGGTTTGTTGTGCTCAAGGGCCAGTTTCCACACTATATGGATTCTATGATACATTCTCAAAGAATGCTAGGAATCTTGTTAAACATGATTTCCCTTTCATAAAACCTGTGAAATTCTTCCTGAACAGGCTTCAGAGTGTTGACTGTTTGATTGTGTTAACACTTCTCAATTTATTTTGTGTCTTTCTTAATGATGGGGCTCTAGCATTTTGCCAATGACAGATGCTAGGCTAACTGAGACGAGGTTTCTTGCTTTCTGTCTCTAATCCTTCGAGCATGAGAGTACACAACAAATCAGTGGACTTGGGGTTTGTGGTGTGTGAACTGGAATAACACTCACGTTTTTAACCCCTGGGTGTTTAAAAGAGGCTCAAAACAGGGAGTAAGTGAGAAAAGGGGAACAGAGCACACAATTGCAATGGCAAATACTCCCACCCTTGTTCTTTGGAATTGTTGATGATCTGCTGGAATTTGACTTGATTTATTATTGTCACCTGTACCAAGGTGCAGTAAAAGGTATTGTTTTGCATGCTATCCAGACAAATTGCACCTTACATAAGTACGGAACAGAATTCAGAATATCGTGTTACAGCTGGAGAGAAGGTGCAGAGAAAGATCAACTGTAATGTATGAGAGACCCGTTCATAAGTTACGTATTCCCCAAAGCAAGATACCAGTCCAGTGCACACCCACAATAATCATCTGGTTACTTGTTCTACCTGGTCTCAGGCATTTCTGCTAGCCCCTACTCAACAGTAATGGCTTATATCCAGGAGCTGATAAGGGGGCAGGGCGCTGTTCCCTAAGGCTACCATGAGCTGCTATTGAGGGGGTGTTACCTCAATAACAGGATCAGGGTGGGGGTAATATTGAGCTTGGGGCAGGGGAGGGGTGTGTGGGTGGAGGTTGGGCAGGGCAGGAAGGCTTACTCCTTACTGTGCAAATAACTGGCTCCTGTTGAGCAAAGCTGTCCCTCATGGCGCAGCTGAGCTGAGGGCATTGCAGGGTGCTTGGAAAGAGGCATCAGGGAGCTTCCCCACTCTGCTGAGAATCGCGGAGTGGTTATGGTTACCTTGGAGGCCCATCAACTTTAAAAGGACCGGAGTGATAACTTTTTCACACACAGGGCAATGCATGTGTGGAACAAGCTCGAGGAAGTGATAGAGAAGGGGACAATTACAACATTTCAAAGTCATCTGGATGGGCATATGAATAGGAGCTGTATGACTCGATGTTTCCAAGCTGTATGACTCTATGACTCGAATTGGGCAACGCAAAATTACAGTCTCTGGGAAACAACACGCCAGGCAACCAATGACAAGTGTGGGGATAGAGTTCTACCAGGTTGGCTGTGGAAGGTGACCGATGGCAGAAGAATGATTTGTTATTTAATCGTGGTAGTTGGGTGTGTTGGCTGGGCTCGCATTTCTTATCCGTCCCTTGTTGACCTTGAGAGGGTGGTGGTGAGTTGCATTCTTGAACACTGCAGTCCAACTGCTGTGGGTTGATCCACTGACAGTATTTAGGGGAGTGCTGCACTGTCAGAGGGTCAAGTATGAAAGGGTGCTGCTCTGTGGGAAGGCCTGTACTGGAAGAGAGCCGCCCTGTCAGAGGGTCTATATTAAGGGAGAGCTTCACTGTGAGGAACAGTCAGTCATGACAGAGTGCTGCACTGTCAGAGGGCGATTATTAAGGGTGTGCTACACAGAGGGGGGCTTCAGCACTGAGGCGGTGCTGCACTGAGTGGGGTTCAGCACTGAGGCGGTGCTGCACTGAGTGGGGTTCAGCACTGAGGCGGTGCTGCACTGAGTGGGGTTCAGCACTGAGGCGAGGGATCCACAAAGCCCTGAGGGAGAGAATTCCAGGAACTTGATGCAGGGACAGTGAAAGAACGGTGATGTTATTCCAACTCACAATGGTGAGTGGCATATAGGGGACTTCGCAAGGGGTGGTGTATATGCTGCTCTTGTCCTTCTCGATGGAAGTGGGTTTGGAAGGTGCTAATGATTTTGGAGAATTTCTGCAGTGCATCTTGTAGATAGTACACGCTGCTGCTACTGAATGTCAGTGGTGGAGGGAGTGTATGTTTGTGCATGCAGTACCAATCAAGCAGGATGCTGTCAAGCTTTTTGAATGTTGTTGGAGCTGCACCCATTGTGGTAAGTGGGGAGTATTC
>NW_025965821.1:34868-39869 GCF_021869965.1 Rhincodon typus | reverse complement strand
GGTACAATGCAGAGAAGTGTAAGGTGATGCGCTTTGTCTTTCGAGTACTTTTCCTACCAATGTTAAATAGGAGTATGGACGTGCACAGTTGAAATGATGGCAGCAGTACAGCTGGAGAGAGCAATAAATAAAGCATACAGCCTTTGTTAATACGGGTATAGAGTTTCCGAGAAAGAAGTTGATGATATTGAAATTCTGCAAGGTAAGTTAAATCTCAGCTGGAATATTGTGCGCAGTTGTGGCCTGCACATTATAGGAAAAAGGCAAATTCATTGATGTGTTGATTATTTCTAGAATGGTTCCAGGTAGGAAAAGCTTCAGCTGTAAAAATAGATTGAAGAGTTTGGGACTGTTCTCTCTCAACAGCAGGCTGACAGGAGATGGAATTGAGGTTTTTTGAAATCGTGAGTGGACTAAACAGAGTAGATAGGGAGAAGATGTCCCTGCTCGTAGAAGAGCTTTATCACACAGTGTGTAGCTAGGTCATGGAGTGCACTGCTGTAAATGTGATGAATGAGGTTCAATGGAGACGTACAGAGGGCATTGGATGAAAATGGTGTGCAGTTGATAGGCGGAAAAAGGATTTGCATGTGATGATGGAGACAACTCAGTATGATGGGCCAAATGGCCTCCTTCCCCTTCTGTAATTTTGCGATTTCGTGTGTCCAAAATTTACGTGAAATTTATTACAAACACCAAGAAAACAGCACTGTTACGACTTAACTATCTTTCAAACGATTACTTTGATTTCAAAATGGTTTTGTGGACTCTCCGAAGACAGATAACATCGGGTTTAAAATGATACAGACGCAGAGGGTCAATACTGAAGCAGTATCTCATTGTAACAGGGTTAGAATTGAGGATGAGCCTCTTGATTGGACAGCCAGGACTGAGATTTTGCAGGTCTATCGCAATGTAAATATTGAATGAAAGCCTCATTGTCAGAGCGTCAAAACTATGGGAGTGCATTATTGCCAGAGGGTCAGGACTGAGCCAGTGCCTCATTATGCAGATGTCAGAATTGAAGCAGTGTCACATGATGGGAGGGTCAGTCCTGAGGTATTACAGCACTGTCAGTGGTTTAGTACTGTGGGAATGCTTCCTTATCATATGGTCAGTACTGAGCAGGTGCCTTAATATCATATGTTCAGTCTTGATAGAATGCCTCATCATCGGGAGTCATTACTGAGTCAGTGCCTGTTTGTCAAAGGTACAATACAGAGTGTGTGCATCATTTTCAGAGGGTAAATACAGAGGGAGTACTTGATTGTCAGGGGGTCAGATCGGAGTGTGCCACATGCTTAGATGGTCAGTTCTGCGGTCGTGCAGCACTCTAAGTGGGTCAGTTCTGAGGCATTGCCTCATTGTCAGAGGGTCACTACTGAGGCACTGTCTCATTGTAAGAGGGTAAGAATTGAAGGGGTCACACACGTTTAGATGATCAGTGCGCAGGTATTGCAGATCTATCAGAAGGTTAGTCCTGAGGGACTGCCTCGTTGTCAGCAGGTCAGTTTGGAGGAAGTGCTTCACTGTCAGAGCATTGGTACTGAGCGAGTACCTCATTGTGAGGGTCAGAATTAAGGGAGTGCTCACATTTTAGACAGTCAGTACATGTAGTCAGCACTGTCAGTGGTGAGTACGAAGGGTCCATTCAAAAGCAGTGCCTCAATGTAATGGGATCAGAATGGATGGAGGGCCACATGATTAGCGGTTTAGCCCTAAGGAATGGAAGCACTGTCAGATCTCATTGCCGTGACATGGAGGTGTCGATGTTGGACTGAAGGAGGAGAAAGGCTCCAAAAGCTTGTGCTTTCAAATAAACCTGTTGGACGATAACCCGGTGTCGTATGACTTCAGACCTCGTTGCCATAGCGTCAGAACTGTGGGAGTGCATTATAGTCACTGCGTCAGTACTGAGGGAGTGCCTCATTGAAATGGGGTCAGGATTGAGGGTGTGCCTCACGATTACAGAGTCAGTACTGAGGAACTGCAGCTCTGTCAGAAGATCAGTTCTGAGGTAGGACTGGAATGTCAGAGCAGAGGCTCACTGGTCTATAGTTCCCTGGCTCTGCCTCAGTCTCAGTCTCTGACAATTATGCACTCCCACTGATCTTACCCTCCAACAGTGCTGAAATGCCACAGTACTGATCCTCTCATCAGAATCATAGAATCCCCACAGTAAAACAGGCCATTAAGCCCAAGTCCACACTGACTCTACTGAGCGCATCTGACCCATCCCCTTAACCTATCCCTATAACCCTGCATTTCCCGTCTCAGAATAAGGATCTCCCTCAGTATTCTCACATGGTGCCCTCCCTCAGAATGGACTCTTTGACAATGAAGCACATCCTTAGGAATGAATCTCTGATAAGACACTCTCTCAGTATTGACCTCTGATCATGAGGCTCTCGCTCAGTACTGGCGTCCTGACAATTCTGATCCCATTACAAAGAGGCACTGCCTTACTAATGACCCTCTGGCAAAGGAGCAGTGTGTCAGAACTGACCATCTGACAAGGAGGCACTCCTTCAGTCTGGCCCTCTCTCACTGCTGCAGAAGTGATCTTTTGCTAATGAGGTACTGCCTGGGTTCTGACCCTGATGGAGCTGAAATACCTCAGTACCTCCCGTCAGTCTGTGGCAAACGCTCCATTCTGACACCATTACACTGAAGCAAAGCCTCAGTGCTGACCCACTAACTAAGAGTGTCTGTCTCAGAACTGACCAGCTGAAAATATGCCAGTGCCCGAGGTACTGACACAATAATAATGAAGGCCACCCTCCGGACTGACTGTCTAAATGTGAGTTCGCCCTCAACTCTGATGCCCTTGCAATGAGGCACTGCCCCAGTTCTGACCCCTGCATAAATAGGAACTGCCTCTATCTGGCAGTAATGCACTCCTGCAGTAATGACCCTCTGACAATGAAGCACTCCCTCGGTACTGATGCTCCAACAGTGCTTCAATCCCTCAGTGATGTCCCTCTGACAATGAAACAGTCCATCAGTTCTGACACTGTCACAGTGCTGCAATATCTTAGTGACCCTGTAATCGTTTCGCACTACCTCACTTTTGATGCCTTTATCGTGAGGCAATGCCTCAGCACTGATCCTCTGATACAGCTGCAATACCTTAGCACTGACCCTCTCTGTGTAGCAAACCCTCAATTCCCACACCGTTACACTGAGGAACTGCCTCACAACACAAACTCTGTCAATGAGTCATTCCCATACGACAAACCCTCTGACAAATGACCAGTGCATCAGAACTGACACACTGACAATAAGGCAGTCCCTCAGTACTGACCCGCTGATCATAATATCACAGTCATGACCCTCTAATTGTGTGGCGTCCCTCCAATTCGGACACCTTTCGAAAGAAGCACTGCCTCCGTATTGATGCTGTGACAGTGCTTCAATAGCTCAGTGCTGACCTGCTAATCATGGAGCCATCCCACAGTTCTGATCCCGTTACATAGAGGCCCTGGCTCAATCCTGACCCTCTGACTGAACTAGACTATCTCAGTACTGGTCCTGCAAACGTGTTGCACTCCCTTATTTCTCACCCCATTATATTGAGACGTTGCACCCCTCTAACAGTGAGAGAGTCCCTCAGCAGTGACACGACTGTGAAGCACTGTCACTGACCCTCTGTCAATGAGGCTGTCAATTCTGACCCCTTTACATTGAGGCACTGCGTGAGTATTGACCATTGAGGCACTTCCTCAGTAGTTACCTTCAGACAGTTTAGGGTTAAGGCCAGATGAGGGTCAGGGTGGGGCTATGGTTAGGTTTAGGGCTGAGACAAAGGTTAGAATTGAGGTCAGTATTGAGGTTGCAGTTGGGGGCTGTGACCAGGACCGGGACAAGCTCAGTCGAGGGAGGAGGGAGGAGGGGCGTGGTGGTGGGATGGCCGAGGGTAGGGGCACAGGACATTCGGGACCAGCAGAGGGAGACGCTGGGATTAGGGTGAAGGATGAGGGCCGGGTCAGCCTGGGGCTGGGGTTAGATTTACGTCGGGGCTCGGGTCTGGGACAGGCAGGGGTTAGGGTCGGGGCTGCGAGCTGGGTGCTGGGACCTTAACTGGGTCGGGGTCGGGGTCGCGGTCGGGTTCGCGGTCGGGGTCAGGCTCGGGGCCGTGGTTGGGGTTAGGGTCAGGGTCAGGGCTGCGACAGGCTGCGGGGCGCTGATGGCTGGCTCTGGGTCTGGGTCTCAGTCGCTGGCATCTGGGCAGGGTGTGGTAGGGTCGCTGCTGGTTGCCTGGGCTGGGCCCGTGACAGGTTTCGGGCCGAGGGCTGGGGGTTAGGGTCGGTGTCCGGTGGCCGCGGCCGGGACAGTCTGGAGTTAGGGTTGGGGTCGGGGACAAACTGCGTCAGTGTTGGGGCTGCGACGGGCTGGTGGCTGGGGTCTGGGGCCGGTTTACGGTTACGGCTGGGTCAGGGGCTGAGTACTGGGGTCTGGGGCTGGTGCGTAGTGCCGAGGCTAAAGCTAGGTTTCCGGTGATGGTCTGGTCTGCGGCATTGGATTAGGTCGGGCCGGGCCGGGCCGGGCTGTGGGACAGGGGCCGGGTTTAGAGTCAGGGTCCAGGTTGGTGCGAAGGTTTTGGTTAGCTTTGGGGGCTGGGTCGGAAGGCTGAGGCTAAGGCTAGATTTACGGTGATGGTCTGGGCTGGGGCCCCGGATTGGGTCGGACCGGGCCGGGCCGGGGTTGCGACAGGCTGTCGGTCAGGATTTGGCTGGGGGCTGAAGGCTCGGGTCTGGGGTCAGGGGCGAGGTTTAGGGTTAGGATTGGGGCTAAGTTTTTGGTTAGGTTTGGGGCCGGGACAGTCTAGGGTTGATTTGGGAGTTGAGGCCGGGGTTCCGGGCCAGGACAGGCTGGGATTCGTGTCGGGGGCTAGGGGCCGTGGCCGGGTCTGGAACAGTCTGGGATTAGGGCGATTAGGTCGACCCATTGTCTCCGCCTGCTCCTGCCCCAGCGAACTTATCTCCACCTATCTCGACTCCA
>NW_025965821.1:33377-34368 GCF_021869965.1 Rhincodon typus | reverse complement strand
GACTCTAAACCCGGCCCCAGTCCCACAGCCCGGCCCGGCCCGGCCCGACCTAATCCAATGCCGCAGACCAGACCATCACCGGAAACCTAGTTTAGCCTCGGCACTACGCACCAGCCCCAGACCCCAATACTCAGCCCCTGTCCCAGCCGTAACCGGAAACCGGCCCCAGACCCCAGCCACCAGCCTGTCACAGCCCCAACACTGACGCAGTTTGTCCCCGACCCCAACCCGAACTCCAGACTGTCCCGGCCGCGGCCACCGGACACCGACCCTAACCCCCAGCCCTCGGCCCAAAACCTGTCACGGGCCCAGCCCAGGCAACCAGCAGCGACCCTACCACACCCTGCCCAGATGCCAGCGACTGAGACCCAGACCCAGAGCCAGCCATCAGCGCCCCGCAGCCTGTCGCAGCCCTGACCCTGACCCTAACCCCAACCACGGCCCCGAGCCTGACCCCGACCACGAAACCGACCGCGACCCCGACCCCGACCCAGTTAAGGTCCCAGCACCCAGCTCGCAGCCCCGACCCTAACCCCTGCCTGTCCCAGACCCGAGACGCTACGTAAATCTAACCCCAGCCCCAGGCTGACCCGGCCCTCACCCTTCACCCTAATCCCAGCGTCTCCCTCTGCTAGCCCCGAATGTCCTGTGCCCCTACCCTCGGCCATCCCACCACCACGCCCCTCCTCCCTCCTCCCTCCTCCCTCGACTGAGCTTGTCCCGGTCCTGGTCACAGCCCCCAACTGCAACCTCAATACTGACCTCAACTCTAACCTTAGTCTCAGCCCTAAACCTAACCCTAGTCCCACCCTGACCCTCATCTGGCCTTAACCCTAAACTGTCTGAAGGTAACTACAGAGGAAGTGCCTCAATGGTCAATACTCACGCAGTGCCTCAATGTAAAGGGGTCAGAATTGACAGCCTCATTGACAGAGGGTCAGTGACAGTGCTTCACAGTAGTGTCACTGCTGAGGGACTCTCTCACTGTTAG
>NW_025965821.1:30327-32877 GCF_021869965.1 Rhincodon typus | reverse complement strand
GAAAGAGAAGTTGTTGAGGGTGAGGACGAGATTGGTTGAGCGAATGAGGGTGTCAGTGGTGGGGGACTGGTCGGGCCTGCGGGACAGGAAGAAGCGGAGGGCCTTTAGGTCATCTGTTTGGGGAATGCAGGTGTATAGGGACTGGACGTCCATGGTAAAGATCAGGTGTTGGGGACCGGGGAGTTGGAAGTTCTGGAGGAGGTGGAGGGCATGGGTGGTGTCACGGACGTAGGTAGGGAGTCCCTGGGCCAAGAGGGAGAAAATGGAGTCGAGAAAGGTGGAGATAAGTTCGCTGGGGCAGGAGCAGGCGGAGACAATGGGTCGACCAGGGCATTCAGGTTTGCTGGAAAAGCTCAGCAGGTCTGGCAAAATCTGTGACGGAGAAAACAGAGTTCACGTTTCAGGTCCGGGGACCCTTTCTCAGAACTTCCTCAATACATTGCCGACACTGATGTGCTGTCTCACTCCAACCCTCTCAGTGCTGCAATAACCCAGATTTGACCCTCTATTCGCGTGGCACGCCCTTGGGACTGATTCTGTAATTGTGTGACACTGCCTCAGAAATGACTGTTCGACAACACTGCGCTTCCACATTACTGATTGTGTGACAAACAGGCACTGCCTCAGATCTGACTCGCTGACTGTGAGGTACTATCTGAATCTGACTATCTCGCAGTGCTTTACTGGGGGCTCTGTTATTTAGTGTTGATTTACAGTGGGTCTTGTCTTTTAGCTTTCATTAACTGGAGGCTCTGTGATTTAGGGTTTTTTTTTGCAGTCGTTGGTTTGAGGGTTAAGGGGGATTTTAGGGAGGATTTACAGGGTCTATTTACAGGGTTACATTTTATTTACAGCGGGCTCTGACTCTTATGGTTTATTTACTGGGGGTTGTCCCGGCCCCAGCCTCCGTCTCCAACCTGTCCCAGCCCCGTTCCCACCCCGCGGAACTGACCCTAACCCCAGCCTGCAGCCTGTCCCTGCTCACGGCCCTAATCCCACACTGTTCCAGACCCGGCCACGGCCCCCAGCCCCCGACACGAATCCCAGCCTGTCCTGGCCCGGAACCCCAGCCCCCAACTCCCACCACAACCCTAGACTGTCCCGGCCCCAAACCTAACCAAAAACTTAGCCCCAATCCTAACCCTAAACCTCGCCCCTGACCCCAGACCCGAGCATTCAGCCCCCAGCCAAATCCTGACCGACAGCCTGTCGCAGCCCCGGCCCGGCCCTGTCCGACCCAATCCGGGGCCCCAGCCCAGACCATCACCGTAAATCTAGCCTTAGCCTCAGCCCTCCGACCCAGCCCCTAAACCTAACCAAAACCTTCACACCAACCTGGACCCTGACTCTAAACCCGGCCCCAGTCCCACAGCCCGGCCCGGCCCGGCCCGACCTAATCCAATGCCGCAGACCAGACCATCACCGGAAACCTAGCTTTAGCCACGGCACTACGCACCAGCCCCAGACCCCAGTACTCAGCCCCTCTCCCAGCCATAACCGTAAACCGGCCCCAGACCCCAGCCACCAGCCTGTCGCAGCCCCAACACTGACGCAGTTTGTCCCCGACCCCAACCCTAACTCCAGACTGTCCCGGCCCCGGCCACCGGACACCGACCCTAAGCCCCAGCCCTCGGCCCGAAACCTGTCACGGGCCCAGCCCAGGCAACCAGCAGCGACCCTACCACACCCTGCCCAGATGCCAGCGACTGAGACCCAGACCCAGAGCCAGCCATCAGCGCCCCGCAGCCTGTCGCAGCCCTGACCCTGACCCTAACCCCAACCACGGCCCCGAGCCTGACCCCGACCACGAACCCGACCGCGACCCCGACCCCGACCCAGTTAAGGTCGCAGCAACCAGCTCGCAGCCTCGACCCTAACCCCTGCCTGTCCCAGACCCGAGCCCCTACGTAAATCTAACCCCAGCCCCAGGATGACCCGGCCCTCATCCTTCACCCTAATCCCAGCGTCTCCCTCTGCTGGCCCCGAATGTCCTGTGCCCCTACCCTCGGCCATCCCACCACCACGCCCCTCCTCCCTCCTCCCTCGACTGAGCTTGTCCCGGTCCGGGTCACAGCCCCCAACTGCAGCCTCAATACTGACCTCAACTCTAACCTTAGCCTCAGCCCCAAACCTAACCCTTGTCCCACCCTGACCCTCATCTGGCCTTAACCCGAAACTGTCTGAAGGCAATTACTGAGGAAGTGTCGCAATGGTCAATACTCACGCAGTGCCTCAATGTAAAGGGGTCAGAATTGACAGCCTCATTGACAGAGGGTCAGTGACAGTGCTTCACAGTAGTGTCACTGCTGAGGGAATCTCTCACTGTTAGAGGGGTGCAACGTCTCAATATAATGGGGTGAGAAATAAGGGAGTGCAACACGTTTGCAGGACCAGTACTGAGATAGTCTAGTTCAGTCAGAGGGTCAGGATTGAGCGAGGGCCTCTATGTAACGGGATCAGAACTGTGGGATGGCTCCATGATTCGCAGGTCAGCACTGAGCTATTGAAGCACTGCCTCCGTATTGATGCTGTGACAGTGCTTCAATAGCT
>NW_025965821.1:28535-29827 GCF_021869965.1 Rhincodon typus | reverse complement strand
GGCCCCAGTCCCACAGCCCGGCCCGGCCCGGCCCGACCTAATCCAATACCGCAGACCAGACCATCACCGGAAACCTAGCCTTAGCCTCGGCACTACGCACCAGCCCCAGACCCCAGTACTCAGCCCCTGTCCCAGCCGTAACCGTAAACCGGCCCCAGACCCCAGCCACCAGCCTGTCGCAGCCCCAACACTCCCGCAGTTTGTCCCCAACCCCAACTCTAACCCCAGACTGTCCCGGCCGCGGCCCCCAGTCCCCGACCCCAACCCTAACTCCAGACTGTCCCGGCCGCGGCCACCGGACACCGACCCTAACCCCGAGCCCTCGGCCCGAAACCTGTCACGGCCCCAGCCCAGGCAACCAGCAGCGACCCTACCACACCCTGCCCAGATGCCAGCGTCTGAGACCCAGACCCAGAGCCAGCCATCAGCGCCCTGCAGCCTGTCACAGCCCTGACCCTGACCCTAACCCCAACCACAGCCCTGAGCCTGACCCCGACCACGAACCTGACCGCGACCCCGACCCCGACCCAGTTAAGGTCCCAGCACCCAGCTCGCAGCCCCGACCCTAACCCCTGCCTGTCCCAGACCCGAGCCCCTACGTAACTCTAACCCCAGCCTCAGGCTGACCCAGCCCTCATCCTTCACCCTAATCCCAGCGTCTCCCTCTGCTGGCCCCGAATGTCCTGTGCCCCTACCCTCGGCCATCCCACCACCACGCCCCTCCTCCCTCCTCCCTCGACTGAGCTTGTCCCGGTCCTGGTCACAGCCCCCAACTGCAGCCTCAATACTGACCTCAACTCTAACCTTAGCCTCAGCCCTAAACCTAACCCTCGTCCCACCCTGACCCTCATCTGACCTTAACCCTAAACTGTCTGAAGCTAACTACTGAGGAAGTGCCTCAATGGTCAATACTCACGCAGTGCCTCAATGTAAAGGGGTCAGAATTGACAGCCTCAGTGACAGAGGGTCAGTGACAGTGCTTCACAGTAGTGTCACTGCTGAGGGACTCTCTCACTGTTCGAGGGGTGCAACGTCTCAATATAATGGGGTGAGAAATAAGGGAGTGCAACACGTTTGCAGGAACAGTACTGAGATAGTCTAGTTCAGTCAGAGGGTCAGGATTGAGCGAGGGCCTCTATGTAACGGGATCAGAACTGTGGGATGGCTCCATGATTAGCAGGTCAGCACTGAGCTATTGAAGCACTGTCACAGCATCAATACGGAGGCAGTGCTTCTTTCCAAAGCTGTCCGAATTGGAGGGACGCCACACAATTAGAGGGTCATGACTGTGA
>NW_025965821.1:27135-28035 GCF_021869965.1 Rhincodon typus | reverse complement strand
TGAGCTACTGAAGCACTGTCACAGCATCAATACGGAGGCAGTGCTTCAGTAGCTCAGTGCTGACCTGCTAATCATGGAGCCATCCCACAGTTCTGATCCCGTTACATAGAGGCCCTCGCTCAATCCTGACCCTCTGACTGAACTAGACTATCTCAGTACTGGTCCTGAAAACGTGTTGCACTCCCTTATTTCTCACCCCATTATATTGAGACGTTGCACCCCTCTAACAGTGAGAGAGTCCCTCAGCAGTGACACTACTGTGAAGCACTGTCACTGACCCTCTGTCAATGAGGCTGTCAATTCTGACCCCTTTACATTGAGGCACTGCGTGAATATTGACCATTGAGGCACTTCCTCAGTAGTTACCTTCAGACAGTTTAGGGTTAAGGCCAGATGAGGGTCGGGGTGGGACTAGGGTTAGGTTGAGGGCTGAGGCTAAGGTTAGAGTTGAGGTCAGTATTGAGGCTGCAGTTGGGGGCTGTGACCAGGACCGGGACAAGCTCAGTCGAGGGAGGAGGGAGGAGGGGCGTGGTGGTGGGATGGCCGAGGGTAGGGGCACAGGACATTCGGGGCCAGCAGAGGGAGAACGCTGGGATTAGGGTGAAGGATGAGGGCCGGGTCAGCCTGGGGCTGGGGTTAGAGTTACGTAGGGGCTCGGGTCTGGGACAGGCAGGGGTTAGGGTCGGGGCTGCGAGCTGGGTGCTGGGACCTTAACTGGGTCGGGGTCGAGGTCGCGGTCGGGTTCGTGGTCGGGGTCAGGCTCGGGGCCGTGGGTGGGGTTAGGGTCAGGGTCAGGGCTGCGACAGGCGGCGGGGCGCTGATGGCTGGCTCTGGGTCTGGGTCTCAGTCGCTGGCATCTGGGCAGGGTGTGGTAAGGTCGCTGCTGGTTGCCTGGGCTGG
>NW_025965821.1:25582-27035 GCF_021869965.1 Rhincodon typus | reverse complement strand
GGGCTGGTGCGTAGTGCCGAGGCTAAAGCTAGGTTTCCGGTGATGGTCTGGTCTGCGGCATTGGATTAGGTCGGGCCGGGCCGGGCCGGGCTGTGGGACTGGGGCCGGGTTTAGAGTCAGGGTCCAGGTTGGTGCGAAGGTTTTGGTTAGGTTTGGGGGCTGGGTCGGAGGGCTGAGGCTAAGGCTAGATTTACGGTGATGGTCTGGGCTGGGGCCCCGGATTGGGTCGGGCCGGGGCTGCGACAGGCTGTCGGTCAGGATTTGGCTGGGGGCTGAAGGCTCGGGTCTGGGCTCAGGGGCGAGGTTTAGGGTTAGGATTGGGGCTAAGTTTTTGGTTAGGTTTGGGGCCGGGACAGTCTAGGGTTGTGGTGGGAGTTGGGGGCTGGGGTTCCGGGCCAGGACAGGCTGGGATTCGTGTCGGGGGTTGGGGGCCGTGGCCGGGTCTGGAACAGTCTGGGATTAGGGCCGGGAGCAGGGACAGGCTGCAGGCTGGGGTTAGGGTCAGTTCCGCGGGGTGGGAACGGGGCTGGGACAGGTTGGAGACGGAGGCTGGGGCCGGGACAACCCCCAGTCAATAAACCATATTAGTCAGAGCCCGCTGTAAATAAAATGTCACCCTGTAAATAGACCCTGTAAATCCTCCCTAAAATCCCCCTTAACCCTCAAACCAACGACTGCAAAAAAAAAACCCTAAATCATAGAGCCTCCAGTTAATGAAAGCGAAAAGACAAGACCCACTGTAAATCAACACTAAATAACAGAGCCCCCAGTAAAGCACTGCAAGATAGTCAGATTCAGATAGTACCTCACAGTCAGCAAGTCAGATCTGAGGCAGTGCCTGTTTGTCACACAATCAGTAATGTGGAAGCGCAGTGTTGTCTAACGGTCATTTCTGAGGCAGTGTCACACAATTACAGAATCAGTCCCAAGGGCGTGCCACGCGAATAGAGGGTCAAATCTGGGTTATTGCAGCACTGAGAGGGTTGGAGTGAGACAGCACATGAGTGTCGGCAATGTATTGAGGAAGTTCTGAGAAAGGTTCCCCGGACCTGAAACGTGAACTCTGTTTTCTCCGTCACAGATGTTGCCAGACCTGCTGAGCTTTTCCAGCAAACCTGAATGCCCTGGTCGACCCATTGTCTCCGCCTGCTCCTGCCCCAGCGAACTTATCTCCACCTTTCTCGAATCCATTTTCTCCCTCTTGGCCCAGGGACTCCCTACCTACGTCCGTGACACCACCCATGCCCTCCACCTCCTCCAGAACTTCCAACTCCCCGGTCCCCAACACCTGATCTTTACCATGGACGTCCAGTCCCTATACACCTGCATTCCCCAAACAGATGACCTAAAGGCCCTCCGCTTCTTCCTGTCCCGCAGGCCAGACCAGTCCCCCACCACTGACACCCTCATTCGCTCAACCAATCTCGTTCTCACCCTCAACAACTTCTCTTTC
>NW_025965821.1:18973-25082 GCF_021869965.1 Rhincodon typus | reverse complement strand
ATCTGTGACGGAGAAAACAGAGTTCACGTTTCAGGTCCGGGGACCCTTCTCAGAACTTCCTCAATACATTGCTGACACTGATGTGCTGTCTCACTCCAACCCTCTCAGTGCTGCAATAACCCAGATTTGATCCTCTATTCGCGTGGCACGCCCTTGGGACTGATTCTGTAATTGTGTGGCACTGCCTCAGAAATGACCGTTCGACAACACTGTGCTTCCGCATTACTGATTGTGTGACAAACAGGCACTGCCTCAGATCTGACTTGCTGACTGTGAGGTACTATCTGAATCTGACTATCTCGCAGTGCTTTACTGGGTGCTCTGTTATTTAGTGTTGATTTACAGTGGGTCTTGTCTTTTAGCTTTCATTAACTGGAGGCTCTGTGATTTAGGGTTTTTTTTTGCAGTTGTTGGTTTGAGGGTTAAGGGGGATTTTAGGGAGGATTTACAGGGTCTATTTACAGGGTTACATTTTATTTACAACGGGCTCTGACTCTTATGGTTTATTTACTGGGGGTTGTCCCGGCCCCAGCCTCCGTCTCCAACCTGTCCCAGCCCCATTCCCACCCCGCGGAACTGACCCTAACCCCAGCCTGCAGCCTGTCCCTGCTCCTGGCCCTAATCCCAGACTGTTCCAGACCCGGCCACGGCCCCCAGCCCCCGACACGAATCCCAGCCTGTCCTGGCCCGGAACCCCAGCCCCCAACTCCCACCACAACCCTAGACTGTCCCAGCCCCAAACCTAACCAAAAACTGAGCCCCAATCCTAACCCGAAACCTCGCCCCTGACCCCAGACCCGAGCCTTCAGCCCCCAGCCAAATCCTGACCGACAGCCTGTCACAGCCCCAGTAAATAAACCATAAGAGTCAGAGCCCGTTGTAAATAAAATGTAACCCTGTAAATAGACCCTGTAAATCCTCCGCGGAACTGACCCTAACCCCAGCCTGCAGCCTGTCCCTGCTCCCGGCCCTAATCCCAGACTGTCCCAGACCCAGCCCCCCCCCCCAGCCCCCAAAACTAAACAAAACCTTCGCACCAACCTGGACCCTGACTCTAAACCCGGCCCCAGTCCCACAGCCCGGCCCGGCCCGGCCCGACCTAATCCAATGCCGCAGACCAGACCATCACCGGAAACCTAGCTTTAGCCTCGGCACTACGCACCAGCCCCAGACCCCAGTACTCAGCCCCTGTCCCAGCCGTAACCGTAAACCGGCCCCAGACCCCAGCCACCAGCCTGTCGCAGCCCCAACACTGACGCAGTTTGTCCCCGACCCCAACCCTAACTCCATACTGTCCCGGCCGCGGCCACCGGACACCGACCCTAAATCCCAGCCCTCGGCCCGAAACCTGTCACAGGCCCAGCCCAGGCAACCAGCAGCGACCCTACCACACCCTGCCCAGATGCCAGCGACTGAGACCCAGACCCAGAGCCAGCCATCAGCGCCCCGCAGCCTGTCGCAGCCCTGACCCTGACCCTAACCCCAACCACGGCCCCGAGCCTGACCCCGACCACGAACCCGACCGCGACCCCGACCCCGACCCAGTTAAGGTCGCAGCACCCAGCTCGCAGCCCCGACCCTAACCCCTGCCTGTCCCAGACCCGAGCCCCTACGTAAATCTAACCCCAGCCCCAGGATGACCCGGCCCTGATCCTTCACCCTAATCCCAGCGTCTCCCTCTGCTGGCCCCGAATGTCCTGTGCCCCCACCCTCGGCCATCCCACCACCACGCCCCTCCTCCCTCCTCCCTCGACTGAGCTTGTCCCGGTCCTGGTCACAGCCCCCAACTGCAGCCTCAATTCTGACCTCAACTCTAACCTTAGCCTCAGCCCTAAACCTAACCCGAGTCCCACCCTGACCCTCATCTGGCCTTAACCCTAAACTGTCTGAAGGTAACTACTGAGGAAGTGCCTCAATGGTCAATACTCACGCAGTTACTCAATGTAAAGGGGTCAGAATTGACAGCCTCATTGACAGAGGGTCAGTGACAGTGCTTCACAGTAGTGTCACTGCTGAGGGACTCTCTCACTGTTAGAGGGGTGCAACGTCTCAATATAATGGGGTGAGAAATAAGGGAGTGCAACACGTTTGCAGGACCAGTACTGAGATAGTCTAGTTCAGTCAGAGGGACAGGATTGAGCGAGGGCCTCTATGTAACGGGATCAGAACTGTGGGATGGCTCCATGATTAGCAGGTCAGCACTGAGCTATTGAAGCACTGTCACAGCATCAATACGGAGGCAGTGCTTCTTTCGAAAGGTGTCCGAATTGGAGGGACGCCACACAATTAGAGGGTCATGACTGTGATATTATGATCAGCGGGTCAGTACTAAGGGACTGCCTTATTGTCAGTGTGTCAGTTCTGATGCACTGTTCATTCGTCAGAGGGTTTGTCGTATGGGAATGACTCATTGACAGAGTTTGTGTTCTGAGGCAGTTCCTCAGTGCAACGGTGTGGGAATTGAGGGTTTGCTACACAGAGAGGGTCAGTGCTAAGGTATTGCAGCTGTATCAGAGGATCAGTGCTGAGGCATTGCCTCACGATAAAGGCATCAAAAGTGAGGTAGTGCGAAACGATTACAGGGTCACTAAGATATTGCAGCACTGTGACAGTGTCAGAACTGATGGACTGTTTCATTGTCAGAGGGGCATCACTGAGGGATTGAAGCACTGTTGGAGCATCAGTACCGAGGGAGTGCTTCATTGTCAGAGGGTCATTACTGCAGGAGTGCATTACTGCCAGATGGAGGCAGTTCCTATTTATGCAGGGGTCAGAACTGGGGCAGTGGCTCATTGCAAGGGCATCAGAGTTGAGGGCGACCTCACATTTAGACAGTCAGTCCGGAGGGTGGCCTTCATTATTATTGTGTCAGTACCTTGGGCACTGGCATATTTTCAGCTGGTCAGTTCTGAGACAGAGACTCTTAGTTAGTGGGTCAGCACTGAGGCTTTGCTTCAGTGTAATGGTGTCAGAATGGAGGGTTTGCCACAGACTGACGGGAGGTACTGAGGTATTTCAGCTCTATCAGGGTCAGAACCCAGGCAGTACCTCATTAGCAAAAGATCACTTCTGCAGCAGTGAGAGAGTGCTAGACTGAAAGAGTGCCTCCTTGTCAGATGGTCAGTTCTGACACACTGCTCCTTTGCCAGAGGGTCATTAGTAAGGCAGTGCCTCTTTGTAATGGGATCAGAATTGTCCGGACGCCAGTACTGAGCGAGAGCCTCATGATCAGAGGTCAATACTGAGAGAGTGTCTTATCAGAGATTCATTCCTAAGGGTGTGCTTCATTGTCAAAGAGTCCATTCTGAGGGAGGGCACCATGTGAGAATACTGAGGGAGATCCTAATTCTGAGACGGGAAATGCAGGGTTACAGGGATAGGTTAAGGGGATGGGTCAGATGCGCTCAGTAGAGTCAGTGTGGACTTGGGCTTAATGGCCTGTTTTACTGTGGGGATTCTATAATTCTGATGAGAGGATCAGTACTGTGGCATTTCAGCACTGTTGGAGGGTAAGATCAGTGGGAGTGCATGCTTGACAGAGACTGAGGCTGAGGCAGAGCCAGGGAACTATAGACCAGTGAGCCTCTGGTCTGACATTCCAGTCCTACATCATAACTGATCTTCTGACAGAGCTGCAGTTCCTCAGTACTGACTCTGTAATCGTGAGGCACACCCTCAATCCTGACCCCATTTCAATGAGGCACTCCCTCAGTACTGACGCAGTGACTATAATGCACTCCCACAGTTCTGACGCTATGGCAACGAGGTCTGAAGTCATACGACACCGGGTTATCGTCCAAAAGGTATATTTGAAAGCACAAGCTTTTGGAGCCTCTCTCCTCCTTCAGTCCAACATCGACACCTCCATGTCACGGCAATGAGATCTGACAGTTCTTCCATTCCTTAGGGCTAAACCGATAATCATGTGGCCCTCCATCCATTCTGATCCCATTACATTGAGGCACTGCTTCAGAATGGACCCTTCGTAATCACCCACTGACAGTGCTGACTACATGTACTGACTGTCTAAAATGTGAGCACTCCCTTAATTCTGACCCTCACAATGAGGTACTCGCTCAGTACCAATGCTCTGACAGTGAAGCACTTCCTCCAAACTGACCTGCTGACAACGAGGCAGTCCCTCAGGACTAACCTTCTGATAGATCTGCAATACCTGCGTACTGATCATCTAAACGTGTGTGACCCCTTCAATTCTTACCCTCTTACAATGAGGCAGTGCCTCAGTAGTGACCCTCTGACAATGAAGCAATGCCTCAGAACTGACCCACTTAGAGTGCTGCAGGACCGCAGAACTGACCATCCAAGCATGTGGCACACTCCGATCTGACCCCCTTACAATCAGGTACTCCCTCTGTATTTACCCTCTGAAAATGATGCACACCCTCTGTATTGTACCTTTGACAAACAGGCACTGACTCAGTAATGACTTCCGATGATGAGGCATTCTATCAAGACTGAACATATGATATTAAGGCACCTGCTCAGTCCTGACCATATGATAAGAAAGCATTCCCACAGTACCAAACCACTGACAGTGCTGTAATACCTCAGGACTGACCCTCCCATCATGTGACACTGCTTCAATTCTGACATCTGCATAATGAGGCACTGCCTCAGTCCTGACCCTCTAACAATAATGCACTCCCATAGTTTTGACGCTCTGACAATGAGGCTTTCATTCAATATTTACATTGCGATAGACCTGCAAAATCTCAGTCCTGGCTGTCCAATCAAGAGGCTCATCCTCAATTCTAACCCTGTTACAATGAGATACTGCTTCAGTATTGACCCTCTGCGTCTGTATCATTTTAAACCCGATGTTATCTGTCTTCGGAGAGTCCACAAAACCATTTTGAAATCAAAATAATCCTTTGAAAGATGGTTAAGTAGTAACAGTGCTGTTTTCTTGGTGTTTGTAATAAATTTCACGTAAATTTTGGACACACGAAATCGCAAAATTACAGAAGGGGAAGGAGGACATTTGGCCCATCATACTGAGTTGTCTCCATCATCACATGCAAATCCTTTTTCCGCCTATCACCTGCACACCATTTTCATCCAATGCCCTCTGTACGTCTCCATTGAACCTCATTCATCACATTTACAGCAGTGCACTCCATGACCTAACTACACACTGTGTGATAAAGCTCTTCGACGAGCAGGGACATCTTCTCCCTATCTCCTGTTTAGTCCACTCACGATTTCAAAAAACCTCAATTCCATCTCCTCTCAGCCTGCTGTTGAGAGAGAACAGTCCCAAATTCTTCAATCTATTTTTACAGCTGAAGCTTTTCCTGCCTGGAACCATTCTAGTAATAATCAACACATCAATGCATTTGCCTTTTTTCCTATAATGTGCAGGCCACAACTGCGCACAATATTCCAGCTGAGATTTAACTTACCTTGCAGAATTTCAATATCATCAACTTCTTTCTCGTATACTCTGTACCCGTATTAACAAAGGCTGTATGCTTTATTTATTGCTCTCTCCAGCTGTACTGCTACCATCATTTCAACTGTGCACGTCCATACTCCTATTTAACATTAGTAGGAAAATTACTTGAAAGACAAAGCGCATCACCTTACACTTCTCCGCATTGTACCTCATTTTCCACCTATCTGTCCACTCTACCAACTTTTCAATGCACTTTTGGAGTTCCACACTATTCTTCTCACAATTTAAAATTCTCAAGTTTAATGACATCTGCAAACTTGGAAATTGTCCACTGCACACCACGATCAAGATAATTAATTATCTATCACGAACGACAAACGTCCCAGTAGCAGTCCTTGTAGAATTCCACTACAAGCCTGCTTCCCAGCCTGAAAAATATCCGTTCACCATTATTGAAATATTGGGCTGGACAAAGAGGAAGGCATTCTTTCTTTGAATAATGCCACAGGCTTTCTAATATCCATTTCTGAATCTCACTGCATCATATAACCAGCAACGCAGCAACTCCTTGATAATGTCAGACGAGATCATACTCTGTAGTAACCAGAATGACACATAAGCCCTCAATTGACAAGCATCTGAGTCATGAACGGAACCTTCTGGGCCTCAGAAATGTCAACTGGAAGTGCTTTG
>NW_025965821.1:16571-18473 GCF_021869965.1 Rhincodon typus | reverse complement strand
TCTCACTCAAATATGCATGTTCCTCAAAACAACATCTGAAGTTGAGACATTTGGTGAAGTTGAGATTTTTGTCTTTTTAAGTGCTTATTTCACTGAAATAGACATGTTAGTCAAATCAGCATCACAAGTTGAGTGTCATGTTGAAGTTGAGACTTTGGTTTTCTGCTTTGCTTATCTCGCAGAAATAAGCACGTTAGTCAAATCAACATCAAAAGTTGAATCATTTGGTGAAGTTGAGATTTTTGACTTCTCAACTGCTTATTTCACTGAAACAGGCTTGTTAATCGAATCAGCGTCAAAAGTTGAGTCAGTTGCTGAAGTTGAGATTTAGTTTTTCCGATGTGCTTATCTCGTGAAATAAGCGTGTTAGTCAAAAGAGTATCAATAATTAAGTCATCAGGTGAAGTTGAGATTATTGACTTCTGAAGTGCTTTGCTGACTCAAAGAAACATGTTAGTCTAACCAACATCAAAGCTTAATTCATTTGGTGAATTTCAGATTTTGGTCTTCTGAAGTGCTTATCTGAGTGAAATAAGCATGCTCGTCAAAACAGCTTAAAAAAACAAGTCATTTGGTGAATTTGAGAGTTTTGACTTCGGAAGTGCTTATCTCACTGAAATAAGCTTTTTAGTCCAACCAGCATCAAAAGTTGAGTGTTTTGGTGAAGTTGCGATTTTGGTCTTCTGATATGCTTATCTCACTGAAATAAGCACGTTAGTCAAAACAACATCAAAAATTGAGTCATTTGGTAAAGTTGAGATTTATGTCTACTGAAGTGTTTAACTCGCTGAAATAAGCATTTTAATCCAACCAGTATCAAAAATTATGTCATTTGGTGAAATTCAGATTTTAGCCTTCTGAAGTGTGAATCTAACTCAAATAAGTATGTTAGTCAAAACAACATCAAAAGTTGATTCATTTGGTGAAGTTGAGATCATTGACTTTTTGAAGTGCTGATCTCACTCAAATAAACATGTTAGTCAAAACAGCATCAAAAGTTGAGTGTCATGTTGAATTGGAGACTTTGGTCTTCTGATATGCTTATCTCGCTGAAATGAGCATGTTAGTCAAACAGATATCAAAAATTGATATTCAGATTTTTGTATTCTGAAGTGCTTATCTCACTCAAACAAGCATGATAGTCAAACCATCATCGAAACTAGAGTCATTTGGTGATGTTGAGATTTTGATCTTCTGAAGTGCTTACCTCAAGAAATACGCATGTCATTCAAACCAACATCAAAAACAAACTGATTTGGTGAAGTTGAGATATTGGTCTTCTGAAGTGCTTATCTGATTGAAATGAGCATGTTAGTCAAACTAACGTCAAAAATTGAGTCATTTGGTGAAGTTCAGATTTCTGTCAACTGAAGTGCATAGCTCGCTGACATAAGCATTTTAATCCAACCAGTATCAAAAATTAAATCATTTGGTGAAGTTGACAGTTTTGCCTTCAGAAGTGCTTATCTCACTCAAACATGCATGTTATTCAGCCCAAGATCAAAAGGTGAGTCATTTGGTAAAGCCGAGATTCTTCACTTCTGAAGTCATTATTTCACTGGAGGAAGACTGTTTGTCAAACCAGCATCAAAATTTGAGTCATTTAGTGAAGTTGAGATTTTGGTCTTGCGAAGTGCTGAACTCAGTGAAGTAAGCATGTTAGTCAAAACAACATCAAAAGTTGAATCATTTGGTGAATTTGAGATTTTGATCTTCTGAAGTATTAATCTCAATGAGCTAAGCATGTCATTCAAACCAACAAGAAAAACTAACTCATTTGGTGGAGTTGAGATATTGGAATTCTCAAGTGCTTTCTCACTGAAATAATCATTTTAGTCAAATCAGCACCAAAAGTTAGGTCCTTTGGTGAAGTTGAGATTTTAGTCTTCGCATCAGCTCATC
>NW_025965821.1:15296-16471 GCF_021869965.1 Rhincodon typus | reverse complement strand
AACTCGCTGAAATAAGCATGTTCATCAAAAGTTGAGTCATTTGGTGAAGTTGAGATTTTTGACTTCTGAAGTGCTTTTCTCACTGAAATAAGCATGTTAATCAAATCAGCGTCAAAAGTTGAGTCATTTGCAGAAGTTGAGATTTTAGTCTTCCAATGTACTTACCTGAGTGAAATGAGCATGTCAGTCAAAACAGCATCAATAATTAAGCCATTTGGTGAAGTTGAGATTTATGACTTCTGAAGTGCTTATCTGACTCAAATAAGCATGTTCGTCAAAACCGCATCTAAAGTTGTGTCATTTGTTAAAGTTGAGATTTTGATCATCTTCAGTGCTTCACTCGCTGAAATAAGCATGTTAGTCGAAACAGCATTAAAAATTAAGGCATTTGCTGAAGTTGAGATTTTTTACTTCTCAAGTTCTTATCTCACTCAAATAAGCATGTTCGTCAAAACAGCATAAAATACTAAGTCATTTGGTAAAGTACAGATTTGTGTCTACTGAAGTGCTTATCTCACTCAAATATGCATGCTACTCAAAACAACTTCTAAAGTTGAGACATTTGGTGAAGTTGAGATTTTTGACTTTTTAAGTGCTTATTTCACTGAAATAAACATGTTCGTCAAAACAGCATCAAAAGTTGAGTGTCATGTTGAAGTTGAGGCTTTGGTCTTCGTTTTGCTTATCTCGCAGTAATAAACACGTTAGTCAAATCAACATCAAAAGTTGAGTCGTTTGGTGAAGTTGAGATTTTTGACTTCTGAAGTGCTAATCAAACTGAAAAACGCATGTTAATCGAATCAGCGTCAAAAGTTGATCACTTGCTGAAGTTGAAATTTTGGTCTTCCGATGTGCTTATCTCGTGAAATAAGCGTGCTAGTCAAAACAGCATCGATAATTAAGTCATTTGGTGACGTTGAGATTTTTGACTTCTGAAGTGCTTATCTGACTCAATTAAGCATTATAATCTAAAGAACATCAAAAATTGAGTCATTTAGTGAAGTTCAGATTTTGGTCTTCTGAAGTGCTTATCTGAGTGAAATAAGCATGCTTGTCAAAATAAGCATTAAAAAATAAGTCATTTGGTGAATTTGAGATTTTGCGTTCAGAAGTGCTTATCTCACTCAAATATGCATGTTACTCAAAACAACATCAAAAGTTGAGTCATTTGGTGA
>NW_025965821.1:7749-14796 GCF_021869965.1 Rhincodon typus | reverse complement strand
GGGAGTGCCTCTTTGTCAGAGGGTCAATACTGAGGTAGTGACTCATTGTAAGGGGTTCAGAATTGAGGGAGTGCCACATGATTAGAAGGTCGAAATGGAGGTAGTGTGGCTATATCTGACGGTCAGTCCAAAGGGAGTGCCATTGTTAGAAGGTCAGTTCTGAGAAACTGCCTCAATGTAATGGCATCAGAATTGAGGGTAACCACATAATTAGCAGGTAAAAACTAAGGTATTGCAGCAGCATCAGAGGGCCAGATCTGTAGAAGTGCATTATTTTCAGAGGGTCAATACTGAGGCACAACCTCAATGTAAGGGGGTCAAAATTAAGGGGGCCTCATTGTAATGGATCAGAATAGGGTCACTTCTGAGGTACTGAGAGTCAGTACTGAGGTAGTGCAGAACTGTGGAGGTGTCAGAACTGAGGGAGAGCACCATTGTCAGATGGTCAAAAGTGCCTCATTGTAATAAGATCAGAACTGAGGGAGAGCCGCACGATAAGACGGTCAATATTAAGGAAGTGACTCTTTGTCAGTGTTATTACTCAAGCATGACCTCATCTTGAGGGGATCAGGCTTGAGAGAAAGTATTGCTATCAGAGGATCAGCACTGCAGCAGGGCTACATTGTAAGGGGGTCAGAATTGAAGGAGTGCCACACATTTAGAAGGTTAGTACAGAGGTAATCTTGCACTGTCAGAGGGTAAGTCCTGATGGAGTGCCTCATTGTCAGTGGGTCAGTTCTCAGGCAGTGCCTCTTTGGCGGAGAGTCAGTACTGAGGTAGTGCCTTATTGTAATGGGATCAGAATTCAAGGAGTGCCACAGCCTAACTCAGGAACTGCAGCTCTATCAGAAGGTCAGCACTGAGGGAGTGCCTTATTGCCAGAGGGTCTGTTTGAACCAGTACCTACTTGGCAGAGTGTCAGTAATTAGGGAGTTTACCATTGTCAGAGGGTCAGAACTGAGAGAGTGTATTTGTAGCAGAGTGTGAATACACAGCCTTGTCCGCCCCAGTCCAACGCCGGCACCTCCACATCATCAGCCCATCCTGAGGACTGACCCTCCACCAATGAGCTACTGCCTCACACTGGACCATCCAACAATGAGGCACTCCGTCACTACAGACCCCCTGACAAAGAAGCACTGCCTCAGTACTGACCGTCAGACAATGAAGGCTTTCTGTCAGTCGTGACCGTCTCACAAGGAGACACGGCCTCAGAACAAGACCCTCTGACAATAATGCATTCCCACAGTTCTGATTCTCTGACGCTGTTGCAGTACTTCAGTACTGACTCTCTATTAGTGTGACACTCTTTCAATTCTGGCCCTTTTATAATGAGACACTGCCTCAGTGTTGACAGTCTGATAAAATTTCCTACCACCGTTCTGATGCTCTGAGAGTGCTGCTATACCTCAGTACTCACCATTTAACAATGAGGGTTAGCGTGAGAGGGAAGCTCGTGTTAGGTTTGAGGTTAGGACTGAGGCTAGGGTTAGGGTTGGGGTTAGGACTGAGGCGAGGGTGAGGTGTGAGGATCGGGCCCGGTTTTGGATGAGGATAGAGTTAGGGTTAGGGATGAGGCTTGGGTTAGGGTTAGTGCTGAGGCTATGGTTGGGGTTAGGGCTAGGGCTGGGGCTTAGGCTGAGGCTAGGGTTCGGGTTAGGTTTAGGATTAGGGCTGAGGTTAGGCTTAGGGCTGAGGCTATGGTTAGGGTTAGAGCTGAGACCTCCTTTAGGTTTGGGGCTGAGGTTTATGTTTAAGTTTAGGGTTAATGTTAGGCCTGAGGCTAGGCTTAGGCCTGAAGCCATGGTTAGGTTTGGGGTTAGACCGATTAGACCCATTCTGACCCCATTGCAATGAGGCTCTGCCACAGAACTGACTCTCTAACAATGAGGAAAATGAGATGCTGTTAGCCAATCCAGGCAAGTATTGAAGCACTGTCAGAGGATCAGGACTGCTGGAGAGCAGTATCGTCAGAGAGTCAATACTGAGGTGGTGCCTCATTGTAAGAGGGTCAGAACTGAGGAAGTGCCTCACATTTATAGAGTCGGTATTGAGGTAATGCAGCACTGCCATAGGTCAGAACTGTTGGGGTGAATTATTGTGAGAGGGTCAATACTGAGGCTGTGTGTCATTCTCAAGGGGTTAGACTTGTGGGAGTGCCACAAAATTGCAGCACTGTGAGAATGTCAGACTGAGAGAGTGCCTCATTGTCAGATAGTACTGGTAGAAGCCACAGTAAAGACCAACAATTTCAACGAAGAAACAGAACAAATGATAAGACAGACAGTAATCCTGACACTAACCAGAAGGAGCAAACTCAACACATTGGAAAGACAGGCCCTGGAAGGACCGAAGAAGGACAAGAACATCACAATACTACCTGCAGACAAAGGGCGCATGACAGTGATACTGAATAAAAGGGACTACATCTCGAAGGCATAGGCACTGCTCGCCAACAAAAACACATACCGGCCAGAAAAACTGACCCTACACTGCAACGAGGCAACAAAATCCTCTGCACGCTAAAAGGACTTAAACAGACAGGACAGATCAACGAAGAAGACTTCTTAAACAGAAGGAACCAACACACCCCGATTCTACGGCCTCCCGAAAGTGCACAAGCCGGAAGTACCCCTTGGACCCATAGTCTCCCGAGCAGGCACTCCATCACACAGATTAGCCAAGGAACTACAAAGGAGACTCAGGCACCTAGTCAACAAGTCACCCCACTCAATCCACTCAGTCCAGGAATTCCTCAACTCCATCAAGGACACAAGGATAGAGGACGAAGAGACCATGATATCGATTGATGTCACTGCCCTATTTATATCAATAGACATACCACGAGCAAGGGAAACAATGACAGCTCCACTGGAACAAGGGCTAGACCCCGATGAAACCACCTCCACAGACAACATGCTCAAACTACTGGACCTATGCCTCACGACCCACTTCACTTTCAACGGTCAAACATACGAACAAATCAACTGGACACCCATGGGACCACCTATCTCCGGACTCACAGCAGAGACAGTGATGCAAAGACTAGAAAGGACGGCCCTTCCACTAATCCAACCAAAACTATGGATATGACACGTGGACGACACCTTTGTCATCATTAAACGGACCAAACTAGAGGAGACACACAAACTTATAAACAACACCCTCACTGGAATAAAATTCACCAGAGAGGAAGAGAAGAACAAACAGCTCCCATTCCTGCAAGCTCCTATCTTGTGCAATAACATTTTAGGTGGCACCTTATTGAATGTTTCTGGAAATCAAAGTTTGCTACAACGACCGGCTCTCCCTTATCAACTCTGCTTGTTATAGGGTGGCACGGTGGCTCAGTGGTTAACACTGCTGCCTCACAGCACCAGGTACTCCGGTTCAATTCCACCTTCAGGTGCCTGTCTGTGTGGAGTTTGCACATTCTCAATGTGTCTGCGTGGGTTTCCTCTGGGTGCTCTGGTTTCCTCCCAAAGATGTGCAGGCTAAGTGGATTGGCCATGCTAATTTGTCTGTAGTGTTCAGGGATGTGTAGATGGGTTACAGGGAAATGGTAGTGGGTCTGAGTGGGGTGCTCTGAGGGTTGTTGTGCTCAAGGGCCAGTTTCCACACTATATGGATTCTATGATACATTCTCAAAGAATGCTAGGAATCTTGTAAAACATGATTTCCCTTTCATAAAACCTGTGAAATTCTTCCTGAACAGGCTTCAGAGTGTTGACTGTTTGATTGTGTTAACACTTCTCAATTTATGTTTGCCTTTCTAAATGATGGGGCTCCAGCATTTTGCCAATGACAGATGCCAGGCTAACTGACACGAGGTTTCTTGCTTTCTGTGTCTAATCCTTCAAGCATGAGAATACACAACAAATCAGTGGGCTTGGATTTTGTGGTGTGTGAACTGGAATAACACTAACGTTTTTAACCCCTGGGTGTTTAACAGAGGCTCAAAACAGGGAGTAAGTGAAACAGGGGAACAGAGCACACAATTGCAATGGCAATACTCCCACTCTTGTTCTTTGGAATTGTTGATGATCTGCTGGAATTTGACTTGATTTATTATTGTCACCTGTACCGAGGTGCAGTAAAAGGTATTGTTTTGCATGCTATCCAGACAAATTCTACCTTACGTAAGTACGGAACAGAATTCAGAATATCGTGTTACAGCTGGAGAGAAGGTGCAGAGAAAGATCAACTGTAATGTATGAGAGATCCATTCATAAGTTACGTATTCCCCAAAGCAAGATACCAGTCCGGTGCACACCCACAATAATCATCTGGTTACTTGTTCTACCTGGTCTCAGGCATTCCTGCAAGCCCCTACTCAACAGTCATGGCTTATATCCAGGAGCTAAAAAGGGGGCAGGGCGCTGTTCTCTGAAGGCTACCATGAGCTGATATTCACTGGGTGTTACCTCATTAAATGCATCCCCAGGATCAGGGTGGGGGTAATGCTGAGCTTGGGGTGGGGGAGGACTGTGTCGCGGGGAGGTTGGGCAGAGTAGGAAGGCTTACTCCTTACTGTGCAAATAACTGGCTCCTGCTGAGCAAAGCTGTCCCTCATGGCGCAGCTGAGCTGAGGGCATTGCAGGGTGTTTGGAAAGAGTCATCAGGGAGCTTCCCCACTCTGCTGAGAATCGCGGAGCAGTTATTGTGACTGTGGAGGCTGTTCGGCCCATCATGGCTGTACTGGCCCACCAAGCAACCCTTTGTTTGCTGAACCCCAATTGCTGACTGCTTCGGAAAGCAGGAGAGGGAGTACTGCGGGGAGAGACGTGAGGCTGCAGCTTGAACTAGGAGCTATGAACGGAACTGACGACATGGCCGACAAAATAACGCAGAAAAGATCAGGCGAGTCATCCCAGTGGTGGCTGCAATTCCTTAGAGCGTATTTCTCCGTGAGAATGACCCGGTTTTTAGGCAGAGTTGAGTGGTCAGTTTTGAAGGGTAAGGTCAGTTATGGGCGCAGGAAGGAGAGCTTGGAGACAGCACGGTGGTGATTTGAGCAGAATCAGAGCGGCGCTACATAAATGTACCACATGGACAAGGCCAGTGTCTCGAAGTTTCTAAGGGCCACCTTTCCAAATGGATTTGTAACTTTGGATGCACTGTTCCCCGCGCCCCGTCACCCCCACCCCACTGCAAGTTATTTGCTATTGAAGACGCATAAAAGTGGTATTATCCCAGAAAATCGGCTAATGTTCTGGGGACCTGGGTTCAAATCCTGCCAGGGCAGATGTTGGAATTTGAATTCAATAAAAGTCTGGAATTAAGAGTCTTTTGATGACCATGAATCCATTGTCGATTGTCAGGAAAAACCCATCTGGTTCACTAATGTCCTTTAAGGAAGGAAATCTGCCATCTTTACCTAGTCTGGCCTGTGTGTGACTCCAGACCTGATGTGGTTGGCTCTTAATGCCCTCTGGGCATTTACACATGGGTAATAAATGCTGGTCTAGTCAGAGATGCCCTCATCCCCTGAGTAAATTAAAAAATAGGGTGTTTTCATAATGCTTTTAAGAAGATTGGGGTGTATGTAATGTTCAGGAGTGAATGTGATAGTGGGCCCTCTCTCCTTTCTGTGATATTTGACAGTCATAAATCAATCTCCAATTCCAAAGGGATTCTATGCTTAGGCTTCATTGCTAGGAAATGATATTTTGTGATGTTTGGCAAAGGACCAAGGAAAAGCTTTACGCAGAAATATGGAAGATAGGAGCAGAAGTAAGCTATTCAGGCCTTTGAGCCTGCTGTGCCATTCATCGAACTGATAATCCAACTCAGTCTGCTGCTTCTGCTTTCTCCCCATACCCTTCGATCCCTGTAACCCCAAGAACTAGGTCTAACTCCTTCTTGAAAATATTCAACGTTTTAGCCTCAACAGCTCTCTGTGGCAGAGAATTCCACGGGCTAACCACTCTCTGAGTGAAGACATTTCTCCCCATCTCAATCCTTTTTTCACTTATTCCAGATCATAGAATCGTAGAATCCCTACAGTGTGCAAAGAGTCCATTCGGCCCATCAGATCTGCACTGACACTTCAAAGACCATCTCACGCAGACCCCTTAAACCCCACATTTTCTGTATCTCAACCACTTAGCCTGCGCATCCCTGGATGCTACAGAACCAGGAGCAGGAGTGGACCATTCAGCCCCTCGAGCCCACTCCATCATTAAATAGGACCATGGCTGATCTTACCTTGACCTCAACTCCAATTTCCTCCCCGGCTCCATAGCCCTTCAAAGCATTACAGATTTAAAATCCTCCTTAAATTTTCTGAATGTCCCTCTGGGCCAGTCAATTCCACAGATTTATGACCCTTGGAGAGAAGTCATTCCTCCTTGTTTCTGTTTTAAATCTGACCGCCTTTGTGCAAAAACCACATGAAGTTATGGCTGTGAAAGAATCCAGACAGTGCAGAAAGAGGCCATTCATGCATGCAAAGTTGCAATTATGTTGATTAATTTCAACTGTATTGTGGGTGGAATTATAGCTCTTGGATGCGGGGCCTTCGAAGCTCATTTAATTCCGCGCCAACCTTCCAAAGAGGACACCACCTAATACCGAGGACCCCACATTTAGCATGGCTAATCCACCTTGCCTGCACATCCCTGGGACTGTGAGAGGAAACGCACGCAGACACAGGGAGAACGTGCAAACACCAGATAGTCGCCGGAGGGTGGAATCGAACTTGGGTTCCTGGCGCTTGTGAGGCAGCAGTGCCACCACTCCGTCAAAGCTCCAGGATCAATGTGTGGAACAGCGGAGAAGGCAGGAGGGAGCTGATACTTTGGAATAATAAGCTGGCAGGCTGTTTGGGGGTGGTAAGGAAGGGGTAGGGCGGTGGCAGCATTGTGTCGATCCACCTCTCAACGTTGTCCCTTTGTCTCTCGGCAGAGTTCTTTGAGGAATGCATCAGGAAAGCTGAGATCGAGGCCAACCTCCCGGTCATCATGAAGAACCCCATCTACGTACAAAGAGCGGCTGCTCACAGGATCAAGAGTTGCAGGTTCCGCCGGAGGAAGTCCACTGCCGTCT
>NW_025965821.1:6982-7249 GCF_021869965.1 Rhincodon typus | reverse complement strand
GAAACCGATATTCATTTCAAGCCCACCGACTCCCACAGCTACCTAGAATACTCCTCCTCCCACCCACCTTCCTGCAAAAATGCTATCCCCTATTCCCAATTCCTTCGCCTCCGCCGCATCTGCTCCCAGGATGAGGCATTCCACTCCCATACATCTCAGTTGTCCTCGTTTTTCAAGGACCGTAACTTCCCCCCCTCAGTGGTCGAGAACGCCCTCAACCGTGTCTCCCACATCTCCTGCAACTCATCCCTCACACCCCGTCCACGC
>NW_025965821.1:6138-6882 GCF_021869965.1 Rhincodon typus | reverse complement strand
ATGCAATAAGAACCAAAAAAGAATCCCCCTCGTCCTCACGTACCACCCCACCAACCTCCGGATCCAACGCATCATCCCCCGACACTTCCGCCATCTGCAATCCGACCCCACCACCAAAGACATCTTTCCCTCCCCACCCTTATCTGCTTTCCAGAGGGACCACTCTCTCCATGACTCCCTTGTCCGCTCCACACACCCCTCCAGCTCCACCACACCCGGCACTTTTCCCTGCAACCGCAGGAAGTGCTACACCTGCCCCCATACCTCCTCCCTCACCCCCATCCCAGGCCCCAAGAAGACTTTCCACATCAAGCAGATGTTCACCTGCACATCTGCCAATGTGGTATACTGCATCCGCTGTACCCGGTGTGGCTTCCTCTACATCGGGGAAACCAAGCGGAGGCTCGGGGACTGCTTTGCAGAACACCTACGCTCGGTTCGCACTAAACAACTGCACCTCCCAGTCGCGAACCATTTCAACTCCCCCTCCCATTCCACAGACGACATGTCCATCCTGGGCCTCCTGCAGTGCCACAACGATGCCACCCGAAGGTTGCAGGAACAGCAACTCATATTCCGAAACGTCAGCCTCTCTGCTCCTACGATGCTGCTTGGCCTGCTGTGTTCATCCAGCCC
The DNA here is from genome assembly GCF_021869965.1 of Rhincodon typus. NCBI lineage: Eukaryota > Metazoa > Chordata > Chondrichthyes > Orectolobiformes > Rhincodontidae > Rhincodon > Rhincodon typus. The sequence goes on along the minus strand of NW_025965821.1, from coordinate 6,246 downwards.
TGCACCTTGTTGTCTCGGATTCTCCAGCATCTGCAGTTCCTACTATCTCCAACTCATATTCCGCTTGGGAACCCTGCAGCCCAATGGTATCAATGTGGATTTCACAAG
>NW_025965821.1:5782-6038 GCF_021869965.1 Rhincodon typus | reverse complement strand
GCCCCCTTGACCTGTCCGTCCTCCCTGGACTGACCAATCCCCTCCCTAACTCCCCACCTACACTCACCTTTACTGGCCCCATCCCCGCCTCTTCGACCTGTTTGTTTCCTCTCCACCTATCCTCTCCTCTATCCATCTTCTATCCGCCTCCCCCTCTCTCCCTATTTATTTCAGAACCCCCTTCCCCTCCCCCTTTTCTGATGAAGGGCCTAGGCCCGAAACGTCAGCCTCTCTGCTCCTATGATGCTGCTTGGCC
>NW_025965821.1:4434-5282 GCF_021869965.1 Rhincodon typus | reverse complement strand
TCTAGGTAGCTGTGGGAGTCGGTGGGCTTGAAATGAATATCGGTTTCTAGGTGGTTGCCCGATATGGAGACAAAGAGGTCCAGGAAGGGGAGAGAGGTGTTAGAGATGGTCCAGGTAAACTTAAGGTTGGGGTGGAAGGTGTTAGTGAAGTGTATGAACTGTTCGAGCTCCTTGTGGGAGCACGAGGCGGCACTGATACAGTCATCAATGTAACGAAGGAAGAGGTGGGGTTTAGGGCCGGTGTAGGTACGGAAGAGGGATTGTTCCACGTAACCTACAAAGATGCAGGCGTAGCTTGGGCCCATGCGGGTACCCATGGCTACCCCCTTCACCTGCACATCTGCCAATGTGGTATACTGCATCCGCTGTACCCGGTGTGGCTACCTCTACATCGGGGAAACCAAGCGGAGCCTCGGGGACCGCTTTGCAGAACACCTACGCTCGGTTCGCACTAAACAACTGCACCTCCCAGTCGCGAACCATTTCAACTCCCCCTCCCATTCCACAGATGACATGTCCATCCTGGGCCTCCTGCAGTGCCACAACGATGCCACCCGAAGGTTGCAGGAACAGCAACTCATATTCCGCTTGGGAACCCTGCAGCCCAATGGTATCAATGTGGATTTCACAAGTTTCAAAATCTCCCCTCCCCCTACCGCATCCCAAAACCAGTCCAGCTCGTCCCTGCCTCCCTAACCTGTTCTTCCTCCCACCTATCCCCTCCTCCCACCTCAAGCCGCACCTCCATCTCCTACCGACCAACCTCATCCCGCCCCCTTGACCTGTCCGTCCTCCCTGGACTGACCTATCCCCTTCCTAACTCCCTACCTACACTCACCTTTCCTGGC
>NW_025965821.1:3425-3934 GCF_021869965.1 Rhincodon typus | reverse complement strand
TCAGCGAGATAAGCACATCAGAAGAGAAAAATCTGAACTTCACCAAATGACTCAACTTTTGATGATACGTTGACGAACATGTTCATTCCAGCAAGTTGAGCACTTCAGAAGATCAAAATCTTAACTTCACCAAATGACATAATTTTTGATGCTGTTTGGATTAAAATTCTTACTTCAGTGAGGTAAGCATAGCAGAAGAAGAAAATTTCAACTTCAACAAGACACTCAACTTTTGATGCTGTTTTGACTGACGTGCTTATTTCAGTCGGAAAAGCACTTCAGAAGACCAAAATCTGAACTTCACGAAATGACTCAAATTTTGATGTTGCACTGACTAACAGGCTTCCTCCAGTGAAATAAGCACTTCAGAAGTGAAGAATCTCGACTTCACCAAATGACTCAATTTTTATGTTGTTTTGGGTAACATGCATATTTTAGTGAGATAAGCACTTCAAAAAAACAAAATCTGAACTTCACCAAATGACTTAATTTTTCATGATGTTTTGCAA
>NW_025965821.1:0-2925 GCF_021869965.1 Rhincodon typus | reverse complement strand
CAACTGCACCTCCCAGTCGCGAACCATTCCAACTCCCCCTCCCACTCCTTAGATGACATGTCCATTTTGGGCCTCCTGCAGTGCCACAACGATGCCACCCGAAGGTTGCTGGAACAGCAACTCATATTCCGCTTGGGAACCCTGCAGCCCAAAGGTATCTATGTGGACTTCACAAGCTTCAAAATCTCCCCTCCCGCTACCGCATCCCCAAACCAGCCCAGCTCGTCCCCGCCTCCCTAACCTGTCCTTCCTCCCACCTACCCCCTCCTCCCACCTCAAGCGCCACCCCCATTTCCTACCTGCTAACTTCATCCCGCCCCCTTGACCTGTCCATCCTCACTGGACTGACCATCCTCCCTAACTCCCCACGTACACTCACCTTTACTGGCACTATCGCTGCCTCTTTGACCTGTCTGTCTGCTCTCCACCTATCTTCTCCTCTATCCATTTTCTATCCGCCTCCCCCTCTCTCCCTATTTATTTCAGAACCTCCTTCCCCTCCCCCATTTCTGAAGACTGGTCTCGGCCCGAAACGTCAGCCTTCCTGAGCCTCTGCTGCTTGGCCTGCTGTGTTCATCCAGCTCTACACCTTGTTATCTCAGATTCTCCAGCATCTGCCGTTCGTACTATCTCTGCAAATGCAGAAAACTTGTTTGATGTCCTGCAAGCTATTCAAGTCCTGGGAAACGATTGCTGAGGGCTGATTAATATTATGCTCTTTCATTGCTTCCGTTGACACGATGGTATTGTTCTGAATAGATTAGAAAATTAACACATACTCGGGGATAGACTCTGATGTAGACACAGGTTTGGCAACTGTTCGCAAAATAAGGCCATGAGGAATAAAGCTGTGAAAAGGCAGTAAATGGGGTGGAAGGAACATTTTAATTTAGTCTCCCTTTAAAGTGAAAAGTATGACAAGATCGCAGTTTTATGAATGAATGAATGAAATGCGGTAATAGTAAACATAGTACGCTAGTAAGTGGTCAGTAAAGTTATGAATGAATGAGAGCGAGAGTGGTAATATGGAGCGCTTGTGGGTGCATTGAGTACAACAGTAAAGAGGCTTGCACGAGCAATTATTTACCAAAATTCACTGGACTCTGGAGTGGTTCCCGCAGATTGGAAAACAGCCAATGTGACGCCACTGTTTAAAAAAGGAAATAGACAAAAAGCAGGTAACTATAGGCCAGTTAGCTTAACTTCGGTTGTGGGGAAAATGCTTGAATCCATCATTAAGGAAGATAATAGCAAGACAACTGGATATAAATTGTCCCATTGGGAATTCCCAATGAAGGGTTCATGAAGGGTAGGTCATGTTTAACTAACTTGGTGGAATTCTTTGAGGATCTTACTTGCATGGTGCAACAATGGAAAACCAGTGGATGTCTTGTATCTGGATTTCCAGAAGACATTTGACAAGGCTGCTATGTAAGATAAAGTTGCACGATATTACAGGTAAGGTATTGGCATGGATAGAGGATGATTGACTCGTAGAAAATAAAGAGTAGGGGTAAATGGGTGTTTTTCTGGTTGGCGGTCAGTGGCTAGTGGTGTGCCTCAGGGATCAGTATTCGGACTGCAATTGTTTACAATTTACATAGATGATTTGGAGTTGGGGGTTAAAATTGGCGTGTCAAAAATTGCAGGTGACACTGAGATGAGCTGTAGAGCAAAGTGTGAAGAAGACACTGAAAGTCTGCAGAGGGATATATAGTCTAAGTGAGTGGGCAAAGGTCCGGCAGATGGAGTACAATGTCGATAAATGTGAGGTCATCCATTTTGGGAGAAATAACAACAAAATGGACTGTGGTTTAAATGGTAAAAAATTGCAGCATGCTGCTGTGCAGAGGGACTGAGGTGTCCTTGTGCATGAATCGCAAAGATTGGAATTGCAGGTGCAGCAGGTAATTAAAAAGGCAAACAGAATTTTGTCTGTCATTGCAAGAAGGATGGATTTTAAAAACAGGGAGGTAATGCTGCAGCTGTATAGGGTCCTGGTGAGGCCGCACCTGGAGTACTGTGTGCAGTTTTGGTCTCCTTACTTGAGAATGGATATACTAGCACTGGACGGGGTGCAGAGGAGATTCACTCGGTTGATTCTAGAGTTGAGGATTGGAATATGACGAGTGACTGAGTAGGCTGGGATTATACTCATTGGAATTCAGAAGAATGAGGGGAGATCTTATAGAAACATACAAGATTATGAAGGGAATAGAGGTGTAGGCAGGGAGGTTGTTTCCACTGGCAGATGAAACTAGGACTAGGGGCCATAGCCTCAAAATAAAAGGAAGCAGATGGAGGACTGAGGACAGAAGGAACTTCTTCACCCAAAGGGTTATGAATCTGTGGAATTCCCTGCCCAGTGAAGCGGTTGAAGCTACCTCGCTGAATGTTTTTAAGGCAAGGCTGGATAAATTTATGAACAGTAAAGGAATTAAGGTTTATGATGAGCGGGCGGGTAAGTGAAGCTGAGTCGCAAAAAGATTAGCCATGATCTTATTGAATAGCGGGGCAGGGTCGAGGGGCCAGATGGCCTACTCCTGCTCTTAGTTCTTATATTCTTATGTTATAATGTTATAGTGCCTCACAAAAACCACAGAAAATGATATTTTAAGGCGATTGACCCTGCATTACTAAAGACGCGCCAGCCAGAGGTTCTGAGGAAGGATCACCTGACCCGAAACGTTAACTCTGTTTTTTCCTCACACATGCTGCCAGACTTTTTGAGCTTTTCCAGCAACTTTGTATTTTTTCCTGATTTGCAGCATCCGCAGTTCTTTCGGTATTTACTTTGTGTTTTTGTATTTAGTTACGGGGGCTCTTTATTTATAGCTCGCTCTGTCTTTTCGGGTTTATTTGTAAGGGGCCCTGTTTTACGGATAATTTACAGGTCGGCTCGATGTTGGGGTGTATTGACAGGTG
>NW_025965820.1:100736-105000 GCF_021869965.1 Rhincodon typus | reverse complement strand
CTTCCTTTCCCATATTTCTGAAAAGTATATACTTGCTGTATCCATGCAAACCATTTTACGTATCACTAACATGCTTCATGGAGAGCATGCTCGTCACCTACAGATGTCTTTACTGTTTTATAAACCTTTTAGAGTTGCACATGAGGAGCTTACTGTTTGGATGAGAAGTAAATTAATTCTACTTCAATGGTCCAACATGATCTCCCATTCATCGGAATTACGCTGAGTTTTTTTCTCTTATCCACTAATCTATGAGCCCAATACTTGATTGTTGCAGTATCATCTTTGTATTTCTTTACATGTGGAGGAGATACGTCATTCAGGAAGCAGAGATCCTGCGGTGGGCCCACCCATGTGTATTCTGTGACTAGGGTGGTGTTTATACATGAATTGAGCAGTCTGAAGAGGTATAATTTCCAGATGCTAGGGAGACAACTTGTCATACTAACCCAGGTGGTTTGAATATGTGGGGCTGGGACATTAAGAACGGACGAATGTCTGGAAAACCATAAAGAAGTGGTCAAAGTTGTGCTGAATTGGAACGAGAGAGTAGTGCAATGAGAGAAATGATTTTGTCACTCATGTATCTGAGAGCTTTCATTAAGGTACAATGGTTGTGGAAATGAAAGGCATGCTTTATATAGCAGTCCTGGATCCTATTAAAAGTAGAGATCACCTTTTTTCTAGATCTGTTCTTATTGATTGATTGATTGATTTGATTTATTGTCACATGTACCTAAGTACAGTGAAAAACTTTGTTTGCAAGCAGTACAGGCAGATTGTAGTTAGCAAGGACATTAAGATCATAGGGTGCTTAGACACTTTGCTCCTCCTGTATGTTTTGAGATTTTCTTTCTTGATCATAGCTTTCTTGGTACTTTTGCTATTTCTAATCTATCTCCAGTTTGTTTCAATCTGCTTTTGTTTCCCCTGCTTCTTTTTAATCAGACCAAGGGATGTTCAGCACTAGTTCAGCTAATAGTGGAAACTAGGCCTTGAGAAAAAGTATTTCTTGAGCACAAGAAGATTGGATAGATTAAAAATGCAAGCGTAATGCTTGGCACAGATTTTTGGCTATGAGGCAGTCAACTGGAACATACCTATTATCAATACTGCAATGAGACGATATTGTTCCATACTACGCAACTGGTGTTGAGGGAGATAAAGCGTTAATGCTATTCAGGACTTGAAATTTATTCAGACAGGCAAATATAGAATTTTTTTTAACATTTCTGTCCAGACAACTTGAAGATGTATAACCCATTGTAATTGTGTAGATGGTCTCAGATTACCAGGGGACTAAATCTCTTTGGTAGCAATGTCAGAGTATCCACCTATCTGCAGCTTTAGAATGGAGGGATTGTGTTGCCAGAGAGGCTAAAGTGAGAAGTCTAATATGATTTTGACAGAGCCAGCAATCATGTTAGTGTACAGGATCAAGACAGTTAAATTGCTACTAATATGCTGATTATACAGCAGATAGTCCTTGCAATGTACACAAGTGTTGTGAGACGGTAATATGGTGTGATTTACACTCTAGCAGGAAGTGGGATAGGGTCACTGAACCTGTACTGAAGTTTGCAGAAAGCAGAGGCTCACAAAGCCAACATATACAAAGCGCGAAGGGTTTATTTTTAAAGGAAGCCTTGCCAATGTGTTACGATTGGAGTATTTCTGAAGTGTGGTCACTGTTGTGATGTAAGGAGATGTGACAGCCAATTTTCACTAAGCAGCATCTTTCAAACAACATAGAGAATTACCTGATTTCAGGTTGTTTTTATGAGGGGTAAACATTGTCCAGGACACTGGAAAAATCCCCCTTTCTTTTCTTTGAAGAGACCAATGTCCTTCTAAGAATGCAGACGGGGTATTGGTTTAACTTTTCATCTGATAGATGTCATCGTCAGCAAATTAGTGCGTTCTGCTGATTTTGGGGCATTATTTTAGGAAAAGCAGGAAAATCCTGCTGATACACTAACTAACGATAGTTCCGCCATCAACTTCTATACCAACTGGTCATTATCTCACTGCTATTAGTAGGAGCTTGCTCCGTGCAAATTGGCTGCTGAGTTTCCTACAAAAAATACTTTGTTGCTTGTAAGGTTCTGAGGTTACGAAAGGTGCTAAAGAATTGCAAATTCTGTAAAGCAGGTAACTTTTTAACTCTATTGTACCGTTTATTGGCAAGCGATGCATTGCTTAAACATTTCAATTTTTGAACTGAAAAGGATATCTGTGACGGAGCAAAATGTCAACTGCATGAGAGAAGTAATTAAGGAAGTTACTCTGATTTTACAAAATGAACTCATTTTCAGCAGTGGTGATGAGCTGTTTAGTGCCTGACCGGGTACTCAGAAAGCAAGTTTATTGTCAAATTTCTGCCCATGTCCTCATTGCTTAATCCATTTCCCTCCTAACTGGTGTCATGGTGTAATATGAGCCTTAGTTGTTCACAGTCTTTCCCTTGTTCCTTGAACAGACAAGTATGGTCATGCTAAATTGCCCATCGTGTTCAGGGATGCGTAGGCTACATGGGTTAGCCGTGGGAAAGGCAGGGTTACAGGCATAGGGGAGTGTGTGGGGGTGGGGGTGGTTGGTGGGACGCTCTTCGGAGGGTCGGTGTGTGGACTCAATGGGCCGAATGGCCTGCTTCAGCACCGTAGGGATTCTATGATTCTATGAAACGCTTTCTGTCACAGCTGATTCACGTCCCGCTCATACTGAACCATGTCCAGGATTGTCAACTGCTTCCCAGAATTCCAGATTTTCTCCCGCACACACCGCAGGACCGTCCTTTCTTTTCCTGGAACAGAGCAACATCCACCTGAGAGGCAGATAGGAGTCTCGGTGTAATGATTCTCCTGGCAGAGATTGTACAGTGTGGCACACCCAGTGCCTCTGAGACAATACTTGGAGGAGAACATTGGACGATAAAATCTTTTTTTAGGGCATTAAAAGAATTATATTTTCTTGTAATTATTTTCGTTTATTGATGACTGGGTGGAGTTAGATGGCGTCTGATGAAATTTCTGGGACTGCGTCCAATCAGAGGTTGGCAACCCTAGATGATCTGCCTGAGATAGGAAAATGTCTTAGAACACTTGAAAAGAAAGGTGCCTGATTTCATCCTCCATCTGCTTCATCATGGAGCTGGGCTACGGACAAAAATGTTTCATAATTGAACGTGCGCTTCCAGAATCTGTAAATGCCTTCCCCTAACCCCACCAGGGATTTCCAATGATGAATGAGTTAATACATTCAGCAGGAGGGCTCCTGTGGCACGGTGGTAGTGTCCCTACCTCGGAGACAGGAGGCCCAAGTTTCAAGACCTGTCTGCTCTAGAGGTGTGAAATACCATCTCTGAGCAGGTTGATAAGGAACTATCTACATTCAGCAGGAGTTGGGTCAACTATGAAAACTTGAATAAGGATATGATTTTGCAAAACTCACTGAAGTCATTAAAATGATAGCTTGCAGAAACTCTACCACAGATCCTTTGAATAATATCTGAGGGGTCTGCGATCAGATGTAACAAAATGTATTAATGTGTAGAGGAATATTAATGCCATGTTATGTTTATGAACGGTTATTTTTTTAATTTATTATCAGGATACTATTTAAACAAGTATTTAGTTGGAGTTTGTATAAAGAAATAAAATGAGTTTTTTCCTATAACCTTTCATTACTCAGTCTCTTCTTCCTTTTAATGGTATCCTGTTTCTGGAGAGTATTTTGTGTGTGTGTGCCTGTGTGTGTGTTCGTGTGAGTGTGTGTGTGTGTGTGTGTGTGTGTACATCTGTGTGTGTGTGTGTAGGTCTGTCTGTCTGTGTAAGTCTGTATGTGTGTATGTGTAAGTCTGTATATGTGTGTGTGTGTCTGTGTGTGTACGTCTGTGGGTTTGTGTGTGCGTGTATGTCTCTGTGTGTGTGTGTACGTCTGTGGGTGTGTGTGTGTACGGGTGTGTGCGTATGTGTGTGTGTACGGGTGTGCGTGAACGGGGGTGTGTGAACGGGGGTGTCTGTGTGTGTACGGGTGTGTGTGTGTACGGGGGTGTGTGTACAGGGTGTGTGTGTGTGTGTGTTTTTACGGGGGTGGGTGTGTGTGTACAGGTGTGTGTGTGTTTGTGTACAGGGGTGTGTGTGGGTGTACGGGGGTGTGTGTATGTGTGTGTACGGTTGTATGTGTGAGTGTGTACGGGAGGGTGTGTGTGTACGGGGGTGTGTGTGTGTGTATGGGTGAGTGTGTATGTGAGTATATGGGGGGG